>NW_007249358.1:111854-166878 GCF_000164805.1 Carlito syrichta
CTACAATAAATCAAAAAATCAGCCGGGCGTGGTAGCATGCGCCTGTAGTTCCGGCTACTCGGAAGGCGGAGGCGGAAGGATCGCCGGAGCCCGGCCGGATCGGGGCTGCGGTGGCCGGGAGCGGCCGCTGCACTCCAGTCTGGGTGACAGAGTGAGACTCCAACTCAAAAAATAAAAATAAAAATAAAAATAAAATAAAAACACACCTTGCATCCAGACTTACCACGGGTCCCCATGTCAGAGTCTGGTATTACCTCTGTCTGCGCTGTTCTGTGCAATTATGTCACTTCTTTGTATTGCTCTGCTTCTGGAAGTGTGAAAGTGCTTTGATCAAATTTGGCCAGCACAGTGTGTAACATGTGTGGCCAGCTATTACAGTATTCTCTCTGATTCCATAGTGTGTGGGATCTTCATTCCAGTGGGCACATACATCTAGCCTCGTAGGTTCCCTGTTGTATTTCTTTTGAGTCCTTATCAACTCACTCAGGTATAATCTACCTTCTACCCACTTCCAACCCTATTCTCTTAAAATACAACTTTTGAGAAGCACTCAGTAACTCAGAAAGCCAATCCTCTGATCAAATAGAGGATATTTACCTTTTTAAGGGTATAAAGAAAATCTAGACCTTAGACACAATGGCCTGGATATCTTCTCGGGAAGGGAGAAAACAGTTCTTTCTTTCCTCTCTATAGTTGTGAAATACTAGAAGTGCAAACTCAGTTCTCGGTATATGTTCTTGTGACATTATATTTCAAATAAATTCACTCTGCTCTACTTCTATTGCTTTTGTACTCTTAAAAATGTCTGTAAAATGACTAATACACTTTTATATGTTAGATGCAAGCACAATTACACATTAAGATAAATATTATACTTTTCCATATTGCGTATTGAATAATTTTGTCTTAAATAGATTTTGGTTAGTCATTATTTTTCCCTCTTTATTTTGTCTCATTTTGGTAAATAATGATTTGGTTATATTTGTTTTAACATAAGGTACTGAATTGCATTAAGCCCTAGAGAGCTTTTCCCTCTGAACTCAGATCACGAAGGGATAGAGTCTCATAAACAGAATAGATGGCATAAATCTATTAGCACAGCAAATATTGTATGCTTGGACTTGCTGAAGCTGAGATTGTTAATTTAACTTAAACTTGTTTTTCCCAAGACTATATAAACTAGACTTCTTAGAGTACAGAGATAGTAATACAACTGTCAATACAGGTATTTTATATTCAGAATTAATTGAAAATCAGTGGAAGAAATATTAACATATTTGAAACACACATTTTCAAACACATAAAATTCCGTGAAATAATCATTTATGACATAAATATTAGATGAATGGGGCAAACAGTCATGTACAGATTGCCAACCCTTGAAATGTCTCATAAGAAAGTCTCTTGACTTGGAACATTTCTTTACATGGAGATAAAGAGCCCTCACAGCCTGTGCTGGGCGTATTTTGTTGTTTGGAAAATGCTTTCATTGTTGTGAACCTAAAAAGTACTTATTTGTTCTGCTTAAAGCAAGTGCACCATATAGAACCTGGCCAGCGCCACGGCTGTATCCAATCCTCGCAGGAAGAAAACAGGGTCCTTTGGCTGCAGCACAAGAGGGGTGTATGCAGACCATATCCTTGCATAGGCTACTGGACGAGACCAGCTGGTCATGGTGAGTTATGCTCACAAGTGAAGGATACTTTGCTCTGTTTCTTCTCCATGTAAATAAAGCATTGTTCACACAGTGGTTGTATAAATTATGTGTATCTTGGTTACCCTGACATCTGCAAACTATGCCATGGGTTAACAAAATTCTTCAACAGCTGCTCCAGGTGTTGGGCATCATGTTGGTGTTTATTATTGTCCATTCAGTGAGATTCCTCCAACCTCTGAGGTGTCATTTGCTTAACAATGCGTACTTTGAATTTAGTATAATTCATTAACATAAGTTATTTAAACATGTTGCAAATAAGTGAATCATTGCATTAAAATAAATTAAATGGGATTGAGCACCATTTTATACACTTGATGATTTTTGTCTTCTTTAGAGAAATGTCTGTTTAGGTCATTTTCCACGTTTTAATTGGGTTGTTTGTTTTTCTACTTTTGAGTTGTGGTTTTTTTTTTTTGAGTCGGAGTCTCAGTCTGTCGCCCAGACTGCTCCCGGCCACCGCAGCCTCGATCTGCCGGGCTCCGGCGATCCTTCTGCCGCAGCCTTCCGAGTAGCCAGAATTACAGGTGCGCGCTACCACGCCCGGCTGATTTTTTTGATTTATTGTAGAGATGAGGTCTCGCCAAGTTGCCCAGGCGGGTCTTGAACCCGCGGGCTCCGGCAACCACTCACCTCAGCCTCCCAAAGGCCCAGGATTTCAGGCTGAGTCACCGAGCTCGGTTTGAGCTGTATTTTTTAAAAATAAATTTTGGACATTAACCTCTTATCAGACATACTTTTTGCATTCTTTCTCAATTCACAGTCTGCCATTTCATTTTGTTGATTGCTTTCTTTGCTGTTTGAAGTTTTATAGTTTGATGTAGTCCCATTTATTTATTTCAGTTTTGAAACCAGATCTTTTGTTGTAATATCCAGAAAAAATCATTGTCAAGGCCAGTATCCAAGAGTTTTTTTTTGTCTATGCTTTCTTCAAGAAGTTTTATAGTTTTAGGTGATGCATTTAGGTCTCTTACTCACTGTGAGTTGAGTTTTTGTGTGTGGTGTAAGATAAAGTTCCAATTTCATTCTTCTGCATGTGACAATCCAGTTTTCCAGCAGCATTCATTGAAGAGACTGTCCTTTCCCCACTGTGTCATCTTGATTCCCCTGTCAGAACTTAGATGACAGTGTATGCTTGGATTTATTTGTGGGTTCTTTATTTTGTTCCATTGGTCTAGTGTCTGTCTTATGCTAGTACTATACTGACATGATTTCTATAGCTTTGTAATATATTTTTAAATCAGAAAGTGTAACGTCTCCAACTTTTTTTTTCTTTCTTTGTCAGAATTGTTTATTTTGGGTCTTTTATGTTTCCATGTGAATTTAGTTTTTTGTTGTTTTTATTTTTTCTGTAAAGAATTCCATGGGAAATTTGGTAAGAATTGGCTTGTAGCTGTATATTGCATTGCTTTGGTTAGTATGGACATTTTAACAATGAAAATTCTTATAGTACATGAGCATAACTTTCCATTTATTTGTATCTTCTTCAAGTTATTTCATAAATGTTACAGTTGCCAGTGTGTAGATCTTCGTTGCCTTTGTTCCATGTATTTCTAAATATTTTTATACTGTCATATATATGGAAACTAAAGAAAAAAGAAAAATCAAACCTACAGAAAGAGAGAATGAAAGCGTGCCTGCCAGGGACATGGGGTGGGAGTAGAGAGGATATGGGGAAATGTAGAAAACAAAATGCAAAATAACAGATTTGTAGTGTAAACAATTCTAGTGATCTAATGTACAACATAAGGACTATAGTTAATAAAATAGTAATGTATTTGTATTCATGCTAAATGACTAAATTTTAGCTACATTTGCCATGAAAACAACACAAAATTAGTAAATATGTGAGATGATGGATGTGTTAATTTGCTTTAGTATAGTAGCATTTTTACAATCTATATGTCTTCCACAGCATCATGAAGTATATCTTAAATATACACAAATAAAAATTTATTTAAAAATAAATTTCATGTGCTTACTTACAAAATCTGAAAGTGAAATCTTATTATCTGGAATATATGCCTGGAAGAAGGATTTCTGGGTCATATGGTAGTTCTATTTTTAATTTATTTAGAAACCTCCATACTGTTTTCATGATTACATGATTCTACATTCCCACAAACAATTACGAGAGATATTTTTTTTCTTTCTCTGCACCCTCAATAACATTTTTTTTTTTTATCACTTGATGCTTTGGTACTAGACAGCCTAACAAATAAGACATAGTATATCATAGAAATTTTGAAATCACTAGCATTTTATACATAAATAAAACGTAATTTCAAAAATTAACAAACAATAAATCCTTATATCGCTGCCACAAGGATGTCATGATATAAGTATATTCATGATATCACAGATAATAACACATAGTCTATCGTTCTACTATCCTAACCATCTCTGATGTTTATATTGATGAACATCTGACACAGACTGGATCAATAATATTTTTCTTTTTCTAAAACATAGAATCAGGGTATGTGGTTAAAAGCAGTTGACTTGGTAGTGCTGGTGGGAGAAGTAGGACATGAAAACTTGGGGGAAAAGACCTCTCCAACAAAGCATTTATGATGTCAGAATGTGACATGCAGAACAGAAACACCAACCAGAGCAAAGTATAAACACAATACAGATATACAGAAGAGATGCGAGACCAGGTGACATCAGAAAAAGGAATGATAATGGCTTTTGCTTGTCTTCTGACAGCTTTTCAATTACCATTCTCAGTCATTGTAGAGACCAAGCTTTATTTTTTGCTCCTGTACTCCATGTGATTTCTTATTCTTAATAATAATAATAATAATAAAATTGCTTGGCGGTAAAAATTTATAACAAAATCTTCCCAGGACTTTTAGTGTTAAACCAGGTTTGGAAACAATCCACATAAAGATACTTTAATAAAAATTTCTCCATAGCAATTCATTTTAGGAAAGTATATTTTATATTAAAACAAAATTTCTTCCTGAAAAGTCAAGATATTAGTTATTTACATTTAATAGTGTTGCAGTTGGTCTCTAGAGGGCTGTCATAAGCTTTGTATGATTCCATTTATGTTTGGAGCATTTTGGAGACCAATCTACTAGGCTCAATATTGCCATCCTTGAAGATCTCTAATAGGAAAGACATAAAGTAAAGGAAGAGAAAGTAAAAATGAACAATTGAGAGTCAGAAGTAATTGGTCAGCCTCCGATTATAAGGATTATTTTAAGTACAGGGATATAAAGGTTGCTATATTTCTTTGTCTCTCACATTTCCATAGGAAAATATTAAAAATTAACAACTAAACATGCTGCAAGCTATTAGGAGCATACAACAACACTTTTTTGTTAACTTATACAATGGATAATGACACTAATAGGTGTGAAAAGTTAGAGGCTTTATTAGCACATTGGAGGATAGAACAGAGAGATGAGGAAAGATACTGTATCTCAAAGCATCCTAATACTGAGCATGAAGAGCAGTGGAGCTACTCTTCAAAAACCTAGAAAGGACTGAAGGAAAATAATTTCACTGGTAAGCAAGAGATTAAGAGCACACATGAAACATGTTTTAGAAGATTCCTAAGCGAATAAGGAGCAATTAGAAAGAAGATAAATTATTTAAAATTCTTTGCATGGGATTAGAAGTAGATGAAACATTTCTCACTTTACCACAAGCATAATCTACTTGAAGGAATTCACTTTAAAGTGCATTAAAAGGGCTGGGTTTTTTTCTGCTTCATAATGCCTACACAAAATCAGAGGTAGTGTTAGAATTATGACTTTTGATGGAGTTATGACACGATAAGATTATTATGGCACATACAGTATTCTGAGGAAGGGTAGAAATGTAACTGTCATGTAATCATGAGAATTCAGTAGATACTTATGAATTTAGTGAGAGAAAACATAGGAAGTTGAAAGAGGAATGCAAAGAATACGGTGAGAGATATATGCAAATTTGTCCTCTCTGAAACTTCTATCCAAACTAGTCAATTTCTTTTATTTTCAACCTCTCTCACATTTAATTTCACCTGAAAAGTAAATCCTGTATCCTCCCTCTAAAAATTTCTGTATTCTTTTTTGGTATTTATCTTTAAAAAATCAATACTTTCATAGACATATATAATTTTCACATTGCAAAAATGAACTAACCCATGTTTTCTCAGCATTTGCTTTGACCTTAATTTAAATAAAATTCCATATCAGAAGCACCGTCCTAAAAAATGTTGAGGTATATTTTATTCATTTTGTTTAAAAGATTGTACAACATAAAGAAGACTATTGTTGAGGGAAAACTAAAAAATATTTAAACCATTCTTTTATAATACAATCTAATTTAGATAGTCTTGTCAGAGGACGGTTATAAATAGATGTTAGTTGCCTACATAACTATAAAAATCTAAATTCTTAACATAGACTGAAGGAAAAAAAAATAAAGGAGCACTATGTTCTGTTTACTGTGGTTTAGTGTTTAAAAATTTTTTTTTTCATCTGATAGTTGATCACAAAATCAGGGTACAAATAGAGCAGCTATTCAGCTCCTAGTGAAAATAAACCAAAGGTATACATTTTAACTATAATCAAACATATTTAAATTAGGTATTAGATTCTGAATATCGCAAGAGATATTATAAATAATTTTAGAAATACTATTGCGATTTTAAAGTTGGGTTCAGACTTGGCTAAAAGTAGAAAGATTAATTAAATGAATTACTGATATCCTTTTAATCTTCAGATTTTATAAATGTTATATTACCCAAATTATTTGTTAAAACAAATTATTTAAAGTTTGTAATACTAATGCAACTTAAGTTTCCAGCATGAAGAGTAAATTTGTCTTACACACATTGATAAAAAGTATTCCTTTGTATGCTCAGACTATAGGTTAAGCCCATTATTTTGTATATGTTGTTAAATTCTTAGTGTAGGAGAGGAACAGCTGTTTACCATCATGTGTATAATAAATCTTCACATTCCAGGATCAAAATGTCTGTTGACATCTTTCTGTTAATCAAGCATTGAGTAAATAAACAAACAAAGAGTTCATTTAGCCTCTAGGTACCATACACAAAGTCTTTAGTTAGAAGTTTATTTTTCTAAATATCTTATAAGGTACTTCTGTCATTCAAATTATGATACTTCGAAGCAGCCACAGAGCCATCATAGGTTAATAAGTATTTATGAAGCATGTAGTATGCATTTAATCCTATGCTAAACGTTCTCAAAGTATAACCGAGTTGCAATATCTGTTCCTTCCTCTCACGACATCTAAATCCTATTTAAAAGATTGCACAACATATAGAAAACTATTGTTATTGAGGGCAAATTAAGAAATATTTAAATTTTTATTTTATAATACAATCTTATCAAAATACTTATCCAAAAGTAAGTATTTAGATGAGACAACATGTTGGTAGAAGTCATTACATAATTAGCGTTTTAAACAAATGAAAATAGCCAGTTTTGGAAGGCTGAATTTTATTGTACAAAGATGATTGCATGCCTTTCTAGGATCTTGCCACTCCTCTATCAGAAGAATTGAAGCAGCACATGTGACTAAATTACCATGTAAAGAACGTGGCAGAAATTAAATTGCATGAAAGTCAAGCTAAGTCTTAAAAAATGATGAAAGGTCTGACTTGAGCTGAGACACTTGCCTTTGGAGTTCTGAACCACCATCTAGGAGGCCACAGAATGCCATGTTGTGAGAAACCGCAGGTCACATGAAAAGGCTACATAGTGTGTTCTGGCCCACAGACCCAGGCAAATCTCCTGCTGACAACTCTAAGACATGGCAATGATGACGATGTCAGGATATTCTAAGGCTCAGGGATCTGGTCTTCACAGCCGAAGGCCTAGACATCTAGAAGCAAGGACAAAATCTGTGCTATCTTTCGCTTTCCAAATTCCTGATACACAGAATTTACGAGCATAATAAAACAATTGTTTTAAGTCAGATATATGAGGGTAATTTTTCCTGCAACCATAGCATCTAGAACAGAAGTTTGGTACCTAGTTGCCGAATACTGTCACCAAAAAAACATTTTTTAAATGTACAGTAAAACATCTGAAGCAGGGAATATTGACTTAAGGGCTGAACAACAAGTAAAGTGTGGACGGACTTTTTGGAGACTTAGTGGAAAACCTAAAAGACCCAAGCGCAGGAAAAAGGACTCTTTTTCCATGACAGCAGAGTCTGGCAATGCTGTCACTTGTGGTAATGTGAAAAACAGGAAATGTATCTAAAGAACTTAATGAAATAGCTAAAAATATTTCCATAGAGAAAATGAAAATAATGGCCTTGCCTCTTCTCAATGAGAAGAATCCAAGAAGAGATAAAATCTGATGATAAAACCCTAGAGGCAAAAGATCAACTAAAGAATAAACTGTCAAATATACGGGAACCAGAATGGGGGGTTAAAATAAAATTTATCAGCTGATAGCCAGCATCTACTGCCAGGCATAAAGACACATCAGAAGAGTTTGTTTTAGGAGTTATGAAATTGAGAAAGATACTCTTTCTATACCCTTTGTAATTTCTGTACCACAGAATCTAAGTTTTAAGAACCTATATTTTAATTAAAATTTAATGTTCTAATGAAAATATCAGTGCTTCTTAAAATTTCATATACATATAAATTCCCTGTGGACCTTGTTAAAATGTAAGTTCTGATTCAGTGTATCTGGGCTAGGGCCTGAAATTATGATTTCTTACCATCATTTGTTGATGAAAATGCTGCTGGTTCAAGAACCACACTTTTTGGAGCCAGATTACAAATTTCTTATCCAGATTTATGCAACAGATTTAAGCCTTAAAGAAAAAGATATCTCTAGTTCTCCTCTCTATTCTCTCAAGATTGATGCACAGGAGACACACCAATTCAATTCATATGTGCACCAAGATGAAACAGAGGAAGATAAATTTGATCAGTCTCCATGAGGTCAGATGAAGAGCGAGTTGGAGTTGAAATGATGTGTTCACTTTAGAATTGCCTTACCTGCTTTAAATAAAATGTTCTTATGAATATATTATAAAGTGTTGCTTCTCCATGTTGTATTGCTGGCAATTTTTGGATATCTCAATAAAAAGGAGGGGGGAGAATTAGAATAAATTATTCAGGGATGCATTGTGGCCAAAAGATCTACAATATGTCAGCCTTTCTTATAAAATTACCAGTTAAAATGTCTTCTTAATTTCTTTTATCCATCTCTTAGAATATCTTTTATCCATCTCTCTTATTACTCTTCTCTTAAACAAAAAGTTAGCATATTATTTTCAGTAGCATACAGGAGCTATAGTGGATTCCATAGAGCCAAATTACTTATGACTGGTACTTAGAGTGATGTTTAGACTCATAGAACTTGCAGTCAAAAATGGAGGATCTCAATAAGACATTGGATAACAAAAGGAAAAAAAAGTACTAGCTAGCATACAACATCAGGTTATGAGAATTTCCAGCTAACTTTGGAAATGATTCATATGGTGCTACCAGCAGTGCTGATTAACTTAACTTAGTTATAATGCTGGAATATTTTCTTTAAAGAGTTACCTTGATGAAACATTTTGCATTTCTCTGCACTGCCCTAGTTTTTCTGAAAATTTAACTATAAGTTGTATGAGCAGTGCAAAAAGCATTAACGGTGTCTTACAGTAAAATATGCTGAAAATTCGTTTTAAAGTATGTCAATTAAATATATAATAAGTCTAAAGGGATCATTTTGCTTTTTCATTCCATCACACTATGACACCACAAAGACTAAGAAAAAGTTATATTTGAGGGTTACTCAGATAATGCATATTTTGCAATCTGACACATTTTATAGATCAAAAGGAAAATAACATGATGCATAGCTAATGTTTTAAGTAGCCAGTGAAAAAGTTCACACACTATTGGAATTCCAATTAATAGACACCCTGTAGATTCCTATTAAACTCAATTCACTTTAAAAAACAATTTGACTTAAATAGAATCTTTGAGGGCAATGTATAGAAGAGGATGATCATTAGCTATGTAGTATTCCTGCAATCAAACACTGCAGGAAACTTTTCTTGTAAATATAACTCTTTAGTCAATTTAATAATCCAAAACATCTTATTTTACCTTTATTATTTGAAATAAAAGAGTGGGTATATCACAATGTTTAGAAAGAACAAAGAAAATTAAAGTATATAATTCTCTATGAATAAACTCACATATTAAATGTCTTTGTAAAGTGCATTGCATTTTGCTAACATTTTTACTCATTCATTTACAAACCAATGAGAAATATATATTGAGAAGCTAATATTTGGCAAACACTTCATTCTGTATGTTTACTAAAAACCCCATATACTATTATATAAAGTAAACAATATCAACATGTAATAAAAAATGATATGTGCAGTAATGAAAAAAGACTTAATATGGAGTAATTGGGACGAATCTTTTTTTAGTTTGATTGATGAGGAAAAATCTTTTTGGAGTGGCGATTTAAAGGCCAAGGAAGATCCAGCCATTTGGAGGAAGATACTCAAAGCAGAGAGAGTTATTTGAAGATCTAAAAAACAGTGATTGATATATAAGAAATATTAGCATACTAGATGAAGATTAAACCATATAAGGTTTTCTGTCTATATAAAAAAATATTTTATTCTTGTGAAATTTGAATTCTGGTAAACAGAGGAGTATAATGTTCTTACATTATCTATATATCTCAATCTAGATCCAGATCTGTATAGATAGAGAAAGAGAGGGAAAGAGAGAGAGAGAGAGAGAGAGAGAAAGAGAGAGAGAGAGAGAGAGAGAGAGAGAGAATGTACATTTTGCCTTCTCTGTGAGTGTTCTGAAGTAGAAATGTAAAGTGCAGAGACCAGACAGAGGTCAGACAGAAGTAAACAACTAAGACTGGAGGATTGCTTAGATAGGTTCCTAGCACTGGGCAAAGAGAAATGCAGATGGATTTATTGTGCTTGAATAAACTGTTTTAAACTAGGTGTTTTTCATTATATTTGTTAAAAGACAACATTATTTATGCTACAAGATGTTGGAAAATGGTAGAATGGGGGACAACCATTCAAACTTATTCCTTCTCTTTGAGATGCTACATTCTGAAAAGTGTTATAACAGGTATGAAGTTTATTTTATAGAATAAAGTAATTGTTTCTAAACAAGTGATAATATTTAATAATGTTATCCTAAAAATTAAAAAAACTCTGTAAACTAATTAAAAGAAGCATTCTTTTGCACCATTTGTAGAAGTAATTATTGAAAGAGTATATTGTCATGTGTTTCTCTTATTTTCTTAATAATATTAAAATATCTATAATAATAAAGTGTTTTAGTAAGCAGTTTCACATTAATAATTGTTTAATCTCCTTAACCTTAATATATATTTGAAGAAAAATGACAAATTTTCTCACCTTCATGGGAGGAAGTAGGTCTGAAATCTATATGTTACATTTTTACAATCAATCAAAGATTATAATTTAATATAATAATAGACATTGAATACCATTGTTGTAAAGATTAAACGAGAAAAAATATAGAAAAATTTATTATTTCAATGTTTATTATAGAGTAAGTCATGAATATTTTTATAACCTAGACACAATTAAATGTAAAGCTAAAATTTAATTATTTATTTCAAATTCATAGAAATTGCCAAAGGAATTTTTCCTAATGTAAATTCCTAGGCCCCCAATGATTTTTTAATAGTGTCCTCAGGAATTTTTATAAGCACTCTTTAGGATGTTCTGATTCAAATGATTTCTGAGAAAAAAAGATCAAACATTACTTGAATATTTTGAATGCCCAAACTATGTCACTTTATGCATAATGATAATTTAATATTAATTGAATAGAAAGAGAAACTGCTAGATTGTAAAAAGTGTAGTGCACTGCATCCTCTCACATGTAACCTCATTTAATCCTTGCAGTCAATGTTTGAGCTGGGCATTGTAATTGACATCAGCTAGTATATAATGAAGTCTAGTCACATGTTTGTCTGACTTTAAACTTTATTTTTTTCAATTTAACACAGATAGTAGGCTATTCAACAACATGCCTCCTTGGAAAGAAGGACTTTCAAATATTTGTAAAGGTAATCAGTATTTCCAATGATTTATGGGAGATAGAGAAAAGCTGGATAGAAGATATTTTTTCCATACTCTTGCCTTCAAGTAAGAGCTCAACTGTAGCTAAAATAGTCATATTCTTGATCCTGGTTTTCACAGTTTACCTCTTCAGTACAAACTAACATGAATTGCCCTGCTTCTATACTTTTAATCTGAAAAGTACTGGTAATAATGTTGTAACAATGAATGGAATTATATATGACTTCATACCTGATAAACACAGCCCAAAATTTAGGAAACAGCAATTGGATTCATCTTCTAATATTCTGGAAAAAAATAGTCCTAAGTTGAATAGCATTTTCTTTTTTTTTTTTTTTATTATAAAGATGTGAGGTACAATTCGGGGTTAGGTATACAAACGTTGATCATGCAGCTACCCTTGTTGAGGAGGTATGTCCCTCCCTCCCCTAGCAGTTTTCCTCAACTGCAAATCCTACCCTCCCTCCCCTAACAGTTCCCCACTACTGCCATTCCCTTTCTTATAGTATTATAATTGTTTAAGTTCCCCTTATGAGTGAGAACATATGGTACTCTGTTCTTCGTTTCTATGATAGATCATTGAATATGATCGACTCTAAGTCCATCCAAATTACTGCTAAGCCCACATGTATTTAAAACCACACTCACCATCAAGTTATTTCTACATATATCTTAATTATATCAATGTATATTTATGCATCTATAGATTAATAAAATAAAAATACAATATATTGAAACTGAATCATATATTCCACATAATGGATACTTGATTTTTAAAAACTTCAGACTGTTGTTAAAAATGTTAAAGTTATATATAGAATAATTAACTCACATAAGAAAAATTATTAAAAAGAGGAAGAGTATTATCTATTATTTCCATTAACTTAATCATTAACACAAGCAAGTTTTTACTTGAGCTTAAGCTTTTGGCTCAAATATGCCAAAATACAAGAATGCAATGATGAGCTATTGCTCATAGCAAGACCCCTTAAGAAACTTGCTAGCCAATGGAGAGAAATTACAATACATAGAGAATTATGATACACTGTAATTCATGTTCTAATAATTAAGAGTATATTTAAAAAAACTGAGAACATTTAGCTAATAAATTCTGAAAGACTAGTCTGTTGATAAGTTTATATATGTGATAAATCACAAAGAAAAATAAATCACCCTATTAATTTGAGACAATGAATGTTGCAAAAAGGAAAAATAATTTTGATAATAATTGAAAAATTATTTGATAACACGTTTATACCTGAATGTGTCTAATATGCATATTTATTTTGTTTACTTGAGATTATGCTGTATTAAGATTAATTTATTGAAAGTGAAATCATAAAAGTCTCAGGACAGAAGATCCCCTGCATTTGTTCTTCCATATAAGCACCAGTTTGACAAACATTCGCAGATTATTATTAAAAAAAAAAAAAACCTTTGTGCAAGCTCTGAAATCTAAGTCAGATATTATAGCTCATGGTGGAACATAAAAAGTGAGAGAAGCCACATTAAAAGGATAAAAATAATTTCACTTTCCTGGCATCATCCCTTTTGAAGCCAGCCTATCACTGTACTGAAAAGGATCTCATTGGTTCTTAATTTCTTCTAAGAGGAAAGGATACTGTGTGTAGACTCCTAGCTTCCCAGCATTTCAGAGTGCTTCCCAAGAGACCTGTTCTGTGCTGCCTTACCCAAAGCACTGGGGAAATTGGTATGACTGGATGACTTGAGGGCACTTATGTACAAAGAAAAGGAGTGAGGGGCTCTCAGAAGCCAGCGCACAGACCTTCATGATGGAGCCAACTTATCTGTGCAACCTGAGTAAACCTCACTTACACACAAACTTTAGCATCAGGGCCCACATACACACAGAGTCCAGTAATTGACCCACCCAGAATCCTTGACTAAGTTGATTGGTGAAGGAATTTTTCTGCCAAAGTCATTCTGTGAAGTCTAGAGAAGGTGACTGCATCTTCAAATATGCAGACACTAAGGCAAAGATATAATAATAAGAAAAATAAAGAAAATATGACACCATAAACAGAACCTAATGAAGTTCCTGTAATCAGCCCAAAGGAAATGGAAATTTATCAGATCCCTGAAAAAGAATTAAATATATTCATTCTAAAGAAGCTCAGTGAATTATAAAAGAACACAGATATACAAATAAACCAAATCAGAAAAAAAAATGTAGAAACAAAATTATGAATTCAACAAAGAAACAAAATCTGAATAAGAAAACAGAAATTCTGGAGCTGAAGACTATAAGACTGAATCAAAAATTTCAACTTAGAAAGTTTCAAAAACAGAGTTGATCAAAAAAAGAAAGAATCAGTAAATGCAAAGGCAAGTCACTTAAAGTTAGCCTGCCAGAGAAGAAAAATAAAGAATGAAAAAAGATTGAAGGGTGTCTATGGGACTTATGAAACAAAATCAAGTGAAACAGTGTGTGTGTGTGTGTGTGTGTGTGTGTGTGTATTAGACAACTGAAGAAAAAGAGAGAAATCAACAGATAATTTATTTAAGGAAATAATGCAGAAAAATTCCCAAGTCTGGGGAGGGAAATAAAAATCCAGATTCATAAAGCCCAAAGATTCCCCAAAAAAGTAAAACATACAGATATCTACACCAAGACATATTATAATTACATTGATTCAATGTCAAAGACAGAGAAAATTTTGAATGCATAGAGAGAAATGATTCATTATGTACATTAGAGTTCCCAAAATACTATTTAAGTCTTTATTTTCAGAAACTATGTAGAACAGGAAAGAGTGGATTGATATATTTAAGACAATGGGAGAAAAAAAATTCCGACAAAAAAATATACCCAACAAATCTGTCCTGTAAAACTGAATAAGAAAAAAATGCTTTCTCAAATAAATAAAAACTGAGAGTTCATAACCATTTAACTTGTCCTACAAGAGGTGCTGAAGAGACAATTAAAAAACTTACCATAGATTTAAGGATAGAAGTTGAAATAAAAAGATGCTAAATGTTACACAGAAGTATATAAATTATAAATCACACTAGTAAAGATAAATATATAGACAAACACAAACATTGCAATGTTTTGATGGTGGAGCATACAGAGTAAAAGTTGGTATTGATAGCATAAGCTATGTGTCAAAGAAGTAAAAATATAGAGATTTTGAATGTAATCAAAGTTAATTTGTTCTCAACTCAAAAGAGACTGTCATTATTACAACTTTTTTTTTTTTTTTTTTTTTTGAGTTGGAGTCGGAGTCTCACTCTGTCGCCCAGACTGGTGGCCACTCCAGCGATCCTTCCGTCTCAGCCTTCCGAGTAGCTGGAACTACAGGTGTGCGCTACCATGCCTAGCTAATTTTCTATTTATTGTAGAGATGAGGTCTCACCAAGTTGTCCAGGCGAGTCTCAAACCCTCAGACTCAGGCAATCCACTCACGTCAACTTCCCAAGGCGTGGGATTACAGGCTGAGCCACCGAACCCGGCTTATTACAACATGTTTAATGCAAGATTATTGTTAACCTCAAAAGAAAAACCTATAATAAAGAGAAAAGAATCAAAATATATTACTGGAAAAATAATCCAACCACAAAGAAAGACAATAAGAGTGGAGAAGAGAAAGTAGAGAACTACAAAACAGGAAACAATAAAAGTGCCTTCATCTACCAATAATTACTATAAATAAAAATGTACTAAATACCCCAGTCAAAAAATGTAGAATGGGAGAATAAATAAACACAAAACTCCACTATGTGCTGGCAACAAAAATCTTATCTTGGATTCAGCTAAAAGTGAAAGTTTGGAAAAGACATTTTAAGCAAATGAAAACCAAGGACAAAAATGACTACATGTATATTAGACAAAATTGATATTAAGTCAAAAACTGGCCCCCAAAATATAACCTTTATATAATGATAAATGGATCAATTTAAAAAGCATACAGCAATTATAAATACATATGTATCCAACATCAGAGCACCTAATTATATAAGATAAACACTAACAAATCTGCAGGGAGAAATAGCAATATAATAATAGTAAGAGATTTCAGTATCTCAGTTTCAGTAATGCGTAGATCATCAATAGAGAGGAAATATTTAAAAAGTCAAAAAGCAAACAACAATAAGAAACAAACAATAAGTGAACAATACTCTAGACTCAGTAGACTGAATAGCCATATTCAGAACATTCTACTTAACAGCAGCAAGGGATAAATGTTCTCAAGTGCATATGGAACATTATTCAGGATACATGGTAGGTCACCAAAAAAAGTTCTAAAAATTTCAAAAAGATTGAAACCGTTTTAAGTATTTTTTTCAATAATTATATAATCAAAGTAGATATTAATATTAGGAGAAAATGAGAAAATTTACAAAAGCATTAAAAATTAAATAATATAGTGAAAATCTTTCAAAGAAAAAAGAAAATCAGCTATCATCTCAAATTAAAAAAAGAAATACAACATACCCAGAGGTATGGTAGACAACAAAAAACAGTACTAAGAGGAAAGTTTTTAGTGATAAACACCTACATTAAGAAAATAAATATCTCAAATAAGCAACCTAAATTTATACCTCAAGAAACTAAAAGAAAACAGAAAACTAAGCAAAAATTGAGCAGAAGGAAGGAAATAATAAAGAGCAGAGCAGATATAAATAAAATTTAAAAATAGAAAAGCAATTAAAAATTATAAAACTAAAAGTTAGTTTTAAAAAACGGAATCAGCAAATTCTTAGCTTAACAGGGAAAAAAGAGATAAGACCCAAATAAGTAAAATAAAAACCGAAATGGGTGATATTATAACTTATACTACAACTATAAAAATAATTGTAACAGACTATTATAAACAGCATAAGCCTCCAGAATGGACAATCTAGAAGAAATTTCTAAATTCCAAGAAACATGCAACCTATCAAGACTGAATTAAAAAAAAAAAAATAGCATGAACAGGTTATTAACAATTAAGAAGATTGAGTCAGCAATAACAAACCTTTTAAGAAAAGCCCAGAACCAGATGATTTGACAGGTAAATTGCAAAACAAATTTTAAAAAATAATCAACAACGTCACTTAAGCCTTTCTAAAACAAAAAATAGAGTGCTTCTAAATGTATTCTATAAGGTCAGCATCATCCTAATACCAAAGCAAGAGAAATATACAGGAAAGCAAAACTTCAAGCTAATATTCCTGATGAACACAGGTTAAAAAAAAAAAAAAATCCTTGCAAGCCAAATTTAAAGCATATTAAAAGTTTAATGAACCATGACCCTGGGATACAAGGATGGTTGAAAATATGCAAAACAGTCAATATGTTAACCCACACTAACAGAATAAAAAATAAAATTTATGTGATCATGCTGATACAAAAAAAAAAAAGCACTTGACAAAATTCAATGCCCTTTCATGATTGGAATAATCAATTAAGCAAAGAAGAAACTTATCTCAACACAAGTAAGAATGTTTATGAAAAACCCAGAGCCTATATCATACTTAATATTGAAACGTTGAAGCCTTTCTCTCTAAAATACAAAATGAGATAGGAACACCCACTGTCATCACTTCAATTTAATATGGTATTGGAAGTCTTTACAGAGCAATTAGGCCAGGAAAGAAGTAATAACACATCTAAATTGGAAATGAGTAAGTAAATATAACTCTGTTTGCAGATAACATAATCTAAAATGTAGTAAACTCCAAAGATTCCACACAAAAAATTGTGAGAACTAATAAACATATTCAGTAAAGTTGCTTGATAGAAAATCAACATACACAAATGATTTGTGTCTTTATATACTATCTATGACTCATTTGAAAAGGAAATTAAGAAAACAATCTAATTTACAATAATTTCAAAACAGAATACAATACTGAAGAATAAACTTACCAAAGAAAAAATTTCATATTCCCAAAACAATAAAACATTAATGAAACTAATTAAAGCAGACACAAATAAATGGAAAAATATCCCATGTTCATGGATCAGAAGAATTAATATTTTTAAATGTCCATATTACTCGAAGCAATCAATAAACTTGTGCAATCTCTATCAAAATTGCAATGGCACTTTTTACTATAATAGAAAAAGATACCCTAAAATTGTTTTGGAATAACAAAAGAGCTTGAATAGCTAAAGCAATTTTGAGCACAAAGAATAAAGTGAGAGGCATCACACTACCTGATTTCAAATTTTATTACAAACCAAGAGTAATTAAAACAGTATGTACTGGCATAAAAAGAGATAGAGACCAATGTAACAGAATAAAGAGCTCAAGAGTAAACTCATGCTTATATAGTCAACTGGTCTTCCACAAAGCGTCAAGATTACACAATTGGAAAAGTATAGTTTATTCAGTATATATCTTTGGCAAAACTGAATATGCACTGGCAAATAAAAATTAGAACATTTGTATCATATCATACAAAAAATCAACCCAAAAAAGTACTAAACACTTAAAAATAAAATGTGAAAACTTAAAGGCTATTAGAAGAAAACATAGGGAGAATATTTCTTGTATTTTGGACCTGTCGAAGATTTTTTGGATATGACACCAAAAACACAGGCAACCGAAATAAATATAGACAAGTGGAATTAGATCATTGAAGAGTATCTGCATATCAAAGGAAATAATCAGTGAAATACAAAGTTAACCTACACAATGGGAGAAAATATTGCAAGTTATGTATCTGGTAAAATGTTCATATTCAAAATATATAAGAAATTCATACAAGTTAATGACAAACAAAACAAAAACCCAGATAATCTGGGTTTTAAAAAATGGACAAAGAACCTGAAAACACATTTGTCCAAAGAAGATATACAAATGGCCAGCAGGTGTAGGAATAGGTGCTCAACATCTCTAATCATCAGTGAAATGCAAATCAAAGATCTAATAAGATATTACCTTACACATGTATGCCTGTTAAAAGGGCTATTATGATTTCTAAAGATTAAAACTAAAACCAATGGAAAAGAATGTTTAACAAGAATGTGGAAAAAAGGAAACTCTTTCACACTGTTATTGGAGATGTAACAGAAAGGAGTTTTCTCAATTCTGGACATATTTCCAAAAGAATTGAAATCAGGATCTCAAAGATATATTTGCACCCCCATGTTCATTATTCTCAATTGTCAGTATATGGTAAAAACTTACATGTCCATCAGATTTTTTAAAAATTCTGGTACAGACCTGAAATGGAATATTTATGAATGTTAAAAATATAGAAATCCTGCCATTTGCAACAACATGGCAAATTTCAAGGATTTTATGGTGAGTAAATAAGTCAGAGACAGAAGACAAATACTATATGATTTCACTTGTATATGGATTCTAAAATAATGAAACTCATAGAAGCAGCAAATAGAATGGTGGTTACCATGAGCTTGAAAGAAGAAGAAATGAAGAGATATTGATCAAAGGAGCCAAAGTTTCAGTCGTGCAGATGATTAAGTTCTAGAAATCTATGGTACAGCATAGTAACTATGTTTACCCATACTATTTTATATACTTAAAAATCTGCTAAGCAAGTAGATCTTATGTTAAGTGTTCTTACCATAAAAGAGAAAAAAAAAGACATTTGGAGATGATGTATGGGTTTATGGCCTTAATGGTAATTATTTCACAAGTGTATATTTATCTCCAAATGCATCAAGTTTTATAAATTAATTCTATACGGCTTTTTATGTCAAGCACATCTCATTAAAGTGGTTTGAAAATAATATCCTGGGCAACCTCTTCAGGTCCCCTCCCACTGTGGGAGCTTTTCTGTCCTCTCAATAAATCCTGCATTCAAAAAAAAACCTAAAAAAAGATTAAATTTTTATTACAAAACTTCAAAATAAACTGATTTTACAAAAGAAGTGATGAGTTACATAATGCACAGTAACATCTGTACAGATAGATTGCTCTTATATTTGCAAAAAAATTTAATGTGCATAAGATCAAATTTATACTAAACAGAATTTAACAGAACTTCACGTATATATCTTACAAATATATTAAGTCTAAGGTAACAATTTTTTTTGATAAAGAATGTTTTCTTATAGATGAAGTAAATGTATGATTTTATATAAAAACATAATATTTTTCTTTTTTTTTTTTTTTGAGTTGGAGTCTCACTCTGTCACCCAGACTGGAGTGCAGTGGCCGCTCCTGGCCACCGCAGCCTCGACCTGCTGGGCTCCAGTGATCCTTCCACCTCAGCCTTCCGTGTAGCCAGAATTACAGGCATGCGCTACCACGCCCGGCTGATTTTTTTATTTATTGTAGAGATGAGGTCTCTCTGCCCAGGCGGGTATCGAACCCGCAGGCTCAGGCGATCCACTCACCTCAGCCTCCCAAAGGCGCAGGATTACTGGCTGAGCCACAATGTCATGAATATATATATTACTTAGTAACCAAATTTTGTTACAATAATTTGTTGCATTGTATAATTTTTAATTTGGAAACAGTTAAGCAATTTTCTTGCCATGTGAATTTGACTATATTCTACCTCTATTTTAATATGGTTATCTAAATTTCAGAGGGCCATACCTACCCCATGGAAAACACAATCCTGAGGGTAGAGATTCTCAAAAAGCAGCTTTCCATGATCAAACTAATAGCTTGAGGGCTTTGTATGCCTGAATTCTCTGTCAGAACTAAGCACTGACTTGTATACTACAACATTGTCAATTTCATGAAACTAGAACAGTCATATGAAAAGACAAAGACATTGATTGGTCGTTTCTGCTTCAAGTTTGGGATCCTATTTTACTTGGTCATAAATATGCAATTGAAAGTGGGTTTTAATTGAAAGTGACTAGAACAATCATGAAATTAGAACAATCATGTGAAAATACATTAATTGGCCATTTCTGCTTTAAATTGTAGGTTTCTATTTCACTTGATCATAAATATGTGATTTTGGTCAAAAATAGGATTTGTCCACAGATCTCGTATTTATATGGCTTAAAGGGAATTAAATGAAAGTGGCTGGAAAATGTTAATCTCCTGGCTTAATTTAATTTAAAGTAAATCATCGATTCATCCTCCAGAGGAAAACTTTCTAATCTTAACATTTTTAACTCCCTAATTTTATCCATTGCTTTTTCTTTCTTCATATTAATATTTGAATATTCTACTCCTTCGTGTTTTATACAAAGTCTTTATCGAGCATGACATTGTCTAAATTTATACATTAAGTAAAAATAAAATTCTAAAGATATCTCCTTTTTGCAAGTCTTTTTATTCTTTATCAGAAACATTTACCATATTTTGTTGTGAAGTTTTTCGTCTATGTTCACCAGAGATATTTTTGATCTATAGTTTACTTTGTCGAAGTCTTTGTCTGTTTTTGGCATTAATGTAATGCTATCCTTATAGAATGAATTGGAAATATTCCCTTCTGCTTTTATTTTCAACTACAAAAGACAGAGATTGATGCCATTTGTTCCTTAAAGTTTTGGTAGAGTTCACCAGTGACATCATATTGATCTGATATTTTCTTTTTCTGAATGTGATTACTTATTAAATTTATTAATTTAGTAGATATATGACTATTCATATTATTTCTGTTTGTATGAGTTTGTGCCTTTCAAAGAATTAATCCGTTTAATTTGCTTTTAGATACATATATGTTAAGGCTTGTTTATGTCTTCTTGAATATTTGATCCTATAATAATTTACATTATGCAATGCCCTTCTCTATCTCCATTAATTTTCTTTGTTCTGAAGTTTAAATTATCTGAAATTGATATCATTATGTAGAAAATGCCAAAGAATTGACAACAACAGCAATGTAACTCATGAGATTAACATGCAATTTTGTCAGGGTGAAAAGATAATATACAAAAGTTAATTGGTTCCCTATACTGCAGAAATGGACAATTGAAAATTGAGATTAAAAATACAATTAACTTTAATTTAAAATTAAAACCACAATGTCATTGATAATAGCACAAAAAAGAAATGCTTAGCTAGAAACCCCACAAAATTTTTGTATAATCTATATGAAGTACACAATAAAACTCTTATTAAAAAAATCAGGAAATAACTAATTATATGGGGGGATGCACTATGTTCACAGATGAGAACTTACAATATTATGAAGATGTCAGTTTTTGGTAAGTTACTCTGTAGATTCAAAGCAATCCCAAATAATATGCCAGAAAATTATTTTGTAGATATTAACAAACTAATTCTAAATTTACATAGAAATGCCTAGAACACCTAAAACAATACTGAAGAAAAAGAACATAGATAGAGGGCTAAGTTATTTCAAGATTTACTACAGCTACAATAATTAAGACAGCACAATTTTGGAGAAAGATAGGGACACAAATTAATGGAGTTATAATAAAGACACTAGACACAGACTAATGAAAAATAATTTAAAAACTTTGACAAAGACCCAAAAACGATTGAATAGGGAAAGAATAATCTATTCAACAAATTGTGCTGGAGCAAATAGGCATGTATATCCAAAAAAATGAAGCAAGACACAAATTTCACACTTTTATTAGAAAATAACCCAAAATGGATCATAAGTCTAAATATAATACTGAAAAGCCTAAAACTTCTAAAAGAAAACAGAGAATAAAAATTTAGTAGACGTTGGGTTTGATGATGAGCTTTTAGATACAATACTAACAACACAACTCATTAAAGGAAAAAATATTGATGAGTTGTACCTAATTAAAATTAGAAATTAGTCTTTGTGAATAATAGTAATAGTAGGAGCAAATATTGATGTATAATATATTTTCAACAGGAGGTCAGAGAATTCCAAAAAAAGAATGCAGGCTGTGCATTCAAAGAACATCTCTATGAAGTAGAGGAAAAAGTAAAAACTATTTAGAGTTTATAGATCTGTGTTTGCCATGGATTCAAGAAGGAGAAGTAGGCTTGATTACAGGAATTACAGGGAATTTCTATGGTGGTGAAACTATTCTGTATGATGTGTAATGGTGGTTACATATGTCGAACCCCATAGAATGTTGCAGCACCAAGAGCAAATCTGAATGTATACTGCATATAGTATACATTTTATGGTGTATACTACATATTTACTTAATGGATACTATATACAATATCTATAATTTCTGCTATCTTATAAATTATTTATATTTTATATATACTGCACTATATAGAGTATCTACAGTTTCTGCTATCTTTCATTGTTCAACTTTCCTGAAAATGAAAAATTATTTTTTCATTAAACATACAGTTCTATTTTTTGTTGTTGTTCAATAGTTGTACTGTATATGGTCTATTGCAAAATTAATATATATACAGATATATTTAAATAGAAGGTCAGGGAATCTCAGGAAAGAAAGCAGACTGTGAGAAAAGAATCGGTGTTACAAATGAAGCAACCTCGCTGAACAGGTCACTGGAATGAGTAACTTTAGATATAAAAGGAGTCTTAGACTAAAAGTCAAAGCAAATGCACATAAACACTGTACTGTATTAATGATGCTGTATCCACAAGTGTGCCAACTGACTGACAATTCTGATATAGCTATACATGTGTACTGGAGATTAAAAAATGCAAATTGATGCCAGGTTTCTTACTGTTGCAAGCCAGGATTCTTACTTTCGAAGTGAGGTTTTACAGAAAAGCAAAGGGAGAAGGCTAAAATGATTCATGGGGTTTGGATTAGAGTAGGGGAAATCAGTGTGGACTTCTTTTTAGTTCAGTATAGACACAAATGGCTCGATATAAAAATATATATAGATATGTGTATATATACTGGTTAGTATACATACATATATATTCTTGCCTTCTCAACTTAGAGGCTTAGAAGAAACAACATTTCAGTAACAACATCCATCCCTTCCACCTAGATCTTAGGTTTTTCTTAAATACCCTTCTCTAGAAAGGAAACAGGAAACCATAAAGAAACAATTGATTATAGGACAGGGACAGGAAATATATAGGTGAAGCTGGTCCATCTTGTTGTGAACATCCAGAAAATGAGGAAACTTCAAACAAAACAAACAGAAAAACAAACACAAAAGCATGCACAATGATGGACATGTCAAACAGATACAAGAGACTGCTGAAAGTACGCTAATGGCTAAAGTTGAAATAATTTGACTGACAAAATAGTACTGGTAGTATTGGATTACAATCCAAAGTATAGAATAAATTTCCATGTGTCTAATCTAATATAAATAAATTATTAAATAAATAAACAAATAATGAGAAGGAAAAGACAGATCTCCTGTACAAAATTCCAAGTAATTCATGTAGATGTTCTTCTCTAAGGCCACACATGTTAAATTATCCTCCTCTGGAAAGTCTTCTTTAAATTGTTAACCTTAGACTCTTGTTTTTTATTATTATTATAATTCTTATTTTCTTTCTTTCTTTCTTTCTTTCTTTCTTTCTTTCTTTCTTTCTTTCTTTCTTTCTTTCTTTTTTTTTGAGTTGGAGTTTTACTCTGTGGCCCAGGCTGGAGTGCAGTGGAATACTCATGGTCACTGCAGCCTTGACTTGTTGGGTTCAAGTGATCCTTCTGCCTCAATCTTCCAAGTAGTTGGAACTACAGGCATGCACTATCATGCCCACCCAACTACTTTTTAAAAAAGTATTATTGTTGAACCGAGTTCAACAATCTTTAAACTACTTTTTAAACTACTTTTTAAAAAAATATTATTGTTGAACCGAGTTCACCAAGTTGCCCTCAGCTCAGGCAATCTTTTTGTTTTGGCCTCCCAAAATGTGAGCCACTGCACCCTGCTCAAGTGCTTTTTAAATAGATGTGAGCCATCTGACTTTGATGCAATCAGTAATAGCACTATAATTCTTCCATTCTTATTGGTGCAAAATAGCTAGTTTCTTCTATTTTCCATTTTTTTTAATTATTATTTTTTTTAATTTTTAAATTTAAATTTTTTATTTTTTTAAATAATCTTTTTTTTAATTTTAAAATTGTGGGGTACAATTCAGGGTTAGGTATACAAATATTCATTGTACAGGTACCCTTGTTGATGAGGTGTGCCACCGCCAGGCAGTTTCCCAGTACTGCCAATCCCACCACACCCCTACACACACCCTCACAGTTTCCCGCTACTATCATTCCTTTTCTTATGGTAAAACCATAGTTGTTCAAGGTCCACTTATGAGTGAGAACATGCGGTACTCAGTTCTTTGCTTCTGTGAAAGATCACGCAGTATTATAGGTGCTAAGTTCATCCAGGTTGCTGTGAAGTTCATGATTTTGTTCTTGTTCATGACTGCATAATATTCCATTGTGTATATGTACCACATTTTTTTAAAAATCCAGTCCTCTTTTGATGGGCAGCACAGTTGGTTCAATGTTCTTGCTATTGTGAACAATGCTGCGGATAAACACACATGTGCAGGTATCTTTTTTATAGAGTGATTTCAATTCTTCCAGGTATATTCCCAGTAGGGGAATTGCGTGGTCATATGGAAGGTTGGTTTTTAGAACTTTTAGGAATTGCCACACTGTTTTCCACAGAGACTGTACTAGTTTACACTCCCACCAACAGTGTAGAAGTTTTCCCTTTTTGCCACATCCTCTCCAGCATCTGTTATGTTTTGAGTTATTGATGATGGCCATTCTGATTGGAGTTAGGTGGTATCTCAGTGTAGTTTTAATTTTCATTTCTTTGATGACTAGTGAGACTTAACATTTTTTCATGTATCTGTTGGCTGCTTATATGTCTTCTTTTGAGAACTGTTCATTCACATCTTTTGCCCACTTTGTAGTGGGGCTGTTTGTTTTTTTCTTTTCGGCACATTTGAGTACCTTGTAGATCCTAGATGTTAGGCCTTTGTCAGACATACAATTGGCAAATATTTTTTCCCAGTCTGTTGGCTGTCTTCCTCCTCTCTTGATGGTTTCTTTGACTTAGCAGAAGCTTGTCAGTTTAATAAGGTCCCACTTGTCTATCTTATCTCTTAAGATACAGGCACTTGGGGTTTTGATCAGGAATTGGTTGCCAGTTCTAATTTCTTAAGGGCGTCTCCTGCATGTTCTAAGGTTCTTATAGTTTGAGGTTTTATGTTTAGGTCTCTGATACATTTAGAGTTGATTTTTGTGTATGGGGATAGGTAGGGGTCCTGTTTCAATCTTCTGCATGTGGTCAGCCAGTTTTCCCAACACCATTTACTGAATAGGTTCTCCTCTCCCCAGTGGTTGGTGGTGGAGGCTTTGTTGAAGATGAGTTGGTTGATAAATTGCTGTTTTGCTTCTGGAATGTCAATTCTATTCTATTGGTCTGTATGCCTGTTCTTCTTGATAAAAACCCTTGAACATCTAGGCATAGATGGAGTATACTTCAAAATAGTAAGAGCCATCTATGAAAACCCACAGCCAGCATACTGCTAAACAGACAGAAACTGGAACCATTTACCCTGAATGCTGGAACAAGACAAAGGATGCCCATCATCCCTTCTGTTCAACATCTTTTTGGAATTTCTAACTAGAGCAGTCAGAGAAGAGAAGGCAATCAGGGGTATTCAAATAGGAGAAGAGCAAACCAAGTTATCCTAACTCTTTGCAGATGACGTGATTCTACCTTGAAAACACAAGAGAATCTGTCCAACACCCCCTTTCACTAATAATGAACTTTGGCAAAGTCTCAGGGTATAAAATAAATGTGCAAAAGACAATCACATTTCTATCCACCAATGATAAACAAACAGAAACCCAAATAAAAAGCACAGTCCATTCACAATAGCCACACAAAAAATGAAATACTTTGGCATCTTCCTAACCAGAGGTGTGAAAGACCTTTACAATGAAAACTACAAAACACTGCTCAAAGAAATCTAAGATGACACAAACAAGTGGAAAAATATTCCATGCTCATGGATTGAAAGAATCAACATTGTTAAGATATCCATTCTACCTAAGGCAATCTACGGATTTAACACAATGCCCATCAAATTACCAGTAACATTCTTTTCAGACCTAGAAACAATAATACAGGAATTCATATGGAAACATAAACAACCATGAATAACCAAAACAATCCTCAGGAAAAAATACAAACAGGAGGTATCACACTCCCAGACTTTAAACTTTATTGTAAAGCTACAATAATTTTCCATTTTTTAAATCAAGTTTTTGAAAATTGAAAATTCAATTCTTGAGTTTTTCACTACGTAAACAGTTCTTTTTTGTTGTTGGTTTAAATTTGTACCACCTAAGTAGTTTATTGCTAAATGAAAAATGAGTTATCAAACAATAACTTAAATAGTTTTAAATATACATCATCCAGTAAATGGTATAACTATTGTTACGAGAGGGTTCATATTGCAATCAATGTACTCAAGGGTAGAACCATTCATCCTGTGTTTCAAGTATATATTTTATTTCAGTGTAAACTGTCCTTTCCCTGATGTAGAGACATTTAGTGAATGACCTGAGGCCCCATCACTTAAGGGACCTAGCATTATTCATGGCACAACTAGTTGTTTCACCAAAAAGTTAGCAGGTGCAGCAGCATCAAATATACCTTGTTCCACTGTTTCATCTTCCAAGAACAGAAGACACTGTATTTTTGTTTGTTTATTTTTGTTTTCTATTCACATTCCAAGTGCACATCAATATTTTAGCAAGTGCCTTGTATGCCATCGTAAAAGGTAAGTGTTAGTGACTTTGAGCCTGGCAAAGATCAAGAGAATACAAACATGATGGTCTATGAGAGTTACTCAAATATTATTGTGAATATATATTGTTCACTGCATACTTGTTTAATATACTATTACAGAAATGACAAAAAAAGTAAAAGATATAAAATGTCAAGGTTTCCCAAATTTACTTTTATTTTAGTACAACAATTTATCATAATATCAGTAACACTCTACAAAGGGTAAAATACCCAGGACATATACTCGATCAGAAGGAATGCAGGAAAACATGTGAATCATTACAATTCTGGGAAAACCAAAATATGTTGTCATTCTATATGTGTCTTGTTTTTTTTTCCTTTTATCTCTTATTTTTTCCTTCAGAATTTATTGCATTCTGACCCCTTCTCATCTGTATCATATCAGAATAATGTATCTTAATGTAAATTTTTTTTGTAAGCGTACAGTTGTATATATTACATTTGCAAAAGTTTTCTAGGATTTTTTTTCCAGATAATTGTGCATTAAAGTTCCTTTTTAGATATACATTCTCTTTATTTAAAAATTCTCAGCCGGGCTCGGTGACTCAGCCTGTAATCCCGCGCCTTTGGGAGGCTGAGGTGAGTGGATTGCCTGAGCCCACGGGTTCGAGATCCGCCTGGGCAGCTAGACCTCATCTCTACAATAAATCAAAAAATCAGCCGGGCGTGGCAGCACACACCTGTAATTCCAGCTACTCGGAAGGCTGAGGCGGGAGGATTGCCAGAGCCCAAGTCGAGGCTGCGGTGGCCGGGAGCGGCCACTGCACTCCAGTCTGGGCGACCGAGTGAGACTCCAACTCAAAAAAAAAAAAAAAAAAAAATTATCTGAAACCCTGACTTTTAAAGTTTAAAAAATAATAATTATCAAACAAAATATTTTGAAAAATGACTCATCTATATAAAAATAGACTCAATAAGTAACATCAAGATAATTGCTAAAACCACTGTACCTCAAAAGATAAACGGCAATCTAGTCTAGATTCATTATTTTTTGTAAAAATTGTTTTGTCTTTTTAGTTTGTCTAAAATTCACCACCCTTCTCCCAATAAATAATATAATTTCTCTTCTTTTCCTAAGCTGTGTCACAATGACAAATACAAGTAACCAACAGTCTTGTTTAGGTTTACTTGTTTAATTGGAAGCAGATCTGAAAAGGAAGTTCTCCCTAACTGATATACCCAACGTCCCTATTATTTTCCAAATTTATGGGATCGTTCTATAATCAATAAGCTGATGGTGTTTTTCATTGATATTCCATTGAACTTAGGTTTCAAATATAGAATTAACACCAAGACCATTTTCATAAGAAAAGGATTTTATTAGGAGAGAATAAAACTTTCATTCTTTTCTTTTTGTTTTCTTGTGTAACCAGAAAGATTTGGTGATAACTAGCTCACTGCCTCTTACTAGGGATGAATATTTGACAGGTTCTTTCAGTACTCTAGAACTGCCAGAAGAGAAAATAAAGTCAAAATTTAAAGACTGCAGTGAAAGAAATTGATGACTGGACTCAAAATGAGTAAAATAGAAATGAGTTCATTGATAAGCATTATTTGTTGCAAGTAAAAACCAAAGTAAAAATAAATTACTGCTTTAATATTCTGAATACAATATCTGATGACTAAATAAAGAAAAAACTTGGAACACAAAATTTAAAATAATTTTAATTTTGTTAAGTTAAATTTATTGAGATTTAAAAAATATCATTTTATCATGATATGACAAACTATTATTTTGTATACTCTCACAATGAAAAACAACATGTGCTTTATGCTTTAGATTACACTTCTCCCTCTATAAAATGTTTACTTAATGATTCAATGGATTTTGGACACTGGAAATGTAAGGCTGAAATAAAAACTGTCACTCACTAGATGAAATCACTCAACCAAGTTATTTCCTCAATCTGAGTCTCAACTTATGTGCAACATTAAAAAACAAAATCTGTGGTATAAACATGATATGCACTTCACATGTCATTTTATATAAATGTTTTAAATATTAAAAGTGGGTATACATAGAGTTAAAAAAGTTTATGTGATACTTATTAGCTATATACAGTTTAATAATAAGATTTTAAAATATAGTCAACTGAAAAATATGTTACCAATTATTTTGTGTATCTTTTATAGGTTAAACCATACTCTTTCCTCAAATTCATATGCTGATACCCTACTCCCTATTACCTCAGAATGGAATCTTAATAGGGAACAGAGTTGTTTCAGATATGCTTAGTTCAGCTGAGGTCATATTGGGGGGCCCTAGTCCAATATAACTGATGTCTTTATATAAAGGGGAAATTTGGACACATACACACAAGGTCAACATCATGTGAAGGTGAAGACAGAGATTTGGGTGAAACTTCAATAAGCCAAGGAATGCCTAAGATTGCCAGTAGACCTCTAGATCCCAAACCAGATTTTCTCTTTTCTCTAATGTCATTCTGATCTTGAACTTCAGCCCCAAGAAGTGTGAGACTATAAGTTTCTCTTGTTCATGCTACACAGTTTGAGATACTTTGTTATGGCAGTCACAGCAAATTTATACAGTACCTATTCCCGGTGCATGCGTCTCTGTAGAGTTGGACTAGTCCTATGTATTAGAAATCTCCATATTTGCCAGTTTATCTAACTCATTTTCTACAAATGTAATTTACTGTCATATTGTGATTATTTTCTTAACTTTTCAAAACCTTATTTTTGTAAATATTTGGTTTCTACGATATCATCTTTGTAGCTACCACACATTTTTATTTCTTATAACATGCTTACTAGGATAAAGTTAATCTTTAGCACATTCTTTACTGACATGTAACTCCTTTCTCAGAATCTTCTCTAATTCTAATTTTTCAGGATGTTTTATAACAAACTTCTCTAATTACCATTCCAACTAAGGAATCATCATTATTTATTCATTCAGAAGCTAAAGTGGTTCTCTTAAAAACAATAATGGTATCATGCCACTTTTCAACTCAAAAATTTTTTTTATTGCATTTGTTTCCTATTTAGACAAAAATTAAACACTTTAAAATTTAAAACCTCAAGACCCTGCTTGTTCCGATCACTATAACTCTCTTCAGTTTTTGTCTTTTCCCTTTTCATCATCCCTCTAAGTCTCAGCCTCGCTGTGCTGTACCTTAAATGCACAGATCTCACTCTGCCTCAGCATGAGGTTGCCAGATTGAGCAAAGAAAAATACAAAATGCCCTGTTATATTTGAATTTCAGAAAAACAGTGAAAACTTCTTTAGTATAATTATGCCTCCTGCAATATTTGGGGCATGCTTCTAAAACAAATGCAGGTTTTTTGGGGTTTTTTCCTTTCTGAAATTCAAATATAACCGGGTGTCCCGTATTTGAGTTGGCAACTCTAACTTGGGGATTTTGCACCTGTGCTCTCCAACCATAAGCTGCCTTTCTCAGATTCCCACGTCCCCACATGACTTGCTTTCTTATTTGGTTCAGGTCTCTATTGTTGCCTTTTCCAAGAGGTTTTTTTTTATTTTATTTTTTATTTCATTTTATTTTATTTTTTGAGGGGATACACATGCATATTTCTTTACATAGACATATTATGTGCTGGTGGGGACTGAGACTCAGGAAGCCCATTCCCTCAGTAGTGAATACGATGCCCCACAGGTACCTTCTGAACCATAATCCCCTGCCCCATTCCCTCCTTATTTGTGTCCTCAGTGTCTATTAACTCAGCCAGTGGGGTTTATCCACAAGGGCCTTTTTGATGATCACCCTGGATAAAATAGACTCTTAGACAAGCAATACCCCAGAACAATTTATATTTTTTATAGATCTGATGTTTAATACTCAGATGGTTCCTTTTTTTGTCTCATCTCACTAAAATGAAGCTTTAAAAGGACAATAATTTTTTGCTTGTTCAGTTTTATCACAAACACCTATGACTATGGGTGTTTTCATTTAATATTATATATTTATCCCATATGCATTTGTAACCTCAGAAGTGTTTAGTAAATTATTTTATAATAAATCAATGAATTATTGTTAATAATCATTCAATAACAAGAATTCTGCATATAGCAAAGAAATAAGCATGGTCATGATTAACAGTGGCATATTGTATTCTGTGGGAAAGCCACTCCTAAGTCTTACAACTTCAAAATAAACACACAAAAGTGTATTTGAGATAAATGTTCAAAAGAAGACATATAATATTTTACCAGAGAAGATAAAATAGATGATTTGATTTCATCAAAGAGGTTAAGAAAGTCTATTCTAATGTAGAGACTTTTGAACTGAAATGTGTCAGAGAAATCCAAATTTATAAATAAAGTTATTGTGTTTCAAGACAAGAAAAAAATATATACAGTCTTCCATGGAGGAGAACTGAAAAAGTTTAGAATGGGTAGAATGAAGAAAAAGATTTTTAAAAATTACAGTATGTACCTAACATTTAAGTAGGGAATCTGTAAACCATTTGTGGAGATTTGTTTTTCTCCTAAGAATGATTAAAATCTTTTAAGGTACTTAAAATTGTTGGAAAGGTTATATAATCAGACAGAGATTTTAGAGGGTAGAAAAAGACCACTGTACCTGCAGTGTCAAGAGCAGATGGCAGGGTAAATGCAGATGAAACACTGGGAAAGATATTGTAAATGTCCCAGTGGGAACTCTTAGTTTAAACTAGGCGACAGAGAGACAGAGTGTGAGAGAGAGAGAGAGAGAGACAGAGAGAGAGAGAGAGAGAAGTAGATTAGATCTGAGAAATGTGGAGGAAGAAAAATAGAGAGGACTTAGTGATAAGTTAACTATTATGGGTGAAAGAGATGGACTTGTCATGGTTTATTGCTTGTTCTCTGGCTTGCAAAAATGGATTGAATTGGCCCACTTACTGAGTTAAATAAAACAGGAAATGTTAAGAAGATGACAAAGAAGAAAGATTAGTTTGGTTTTTATATGTTGGGTTTGAGTTTCCTTGGATGTGTGTAAAATTTCAATTAGGCTATTAGGTAAATGGGTACTACTCAGTGGAAAATGAGAGTTAGAAATATAGAGTAATGACACAGTTGAGTATATGTGATAATAGCATTTTTGTGAATGAACGTCATCACTTAGGGGTAGACTACAGTGTAAGAAGAAATAGCTTAATATCCAATTTTGAGCAATTCCAAATAGAAATGGCTAGGTAGGGGAAAACAAATCTGCAAGGAAGAGAGGGAGAAATGACTAAGTAATAAGATGACAGTTAGTATCTTGGATGTCAAGACAAGAAAATCTTCAACAAGAGGAACATCCTCAGCAGACTTGAAGTTGCCACAAGTTTAAATTGCACAAGTCAGATATAACCTTATATCTCCATATCATAACTATAAAACTCTCACTTTATATTTCCTTGTCTTCTAAATTCTTAGATGACAAGCTCTATGGTTAACCCATTATTTTATGAGTGAGAAAATAAAACATCTGCATTTTTCTTAAACATGATATAACTATATCATAAAATTTGGGGGGAAACTAATATAATTTGTATTATCACAGAGTGGAAAATCAAAGTTTTTTTCCTACAGAAAAGCATTGTATATATTTTTACATATATATATATTTAAATACATGAAAGCTTCTATTAAAGCATATTTTGAGATAGTTACACCACTTCATAGCTTTTAAGGCCTAGTCATGAACGTATAGTTTCAGTTGAATAGATTCCCTTAAGCTTTGAGTTCAGATCCAGACAAGAAGAAGAACCTTGATCAATTTCTTGCATTTCAGAGCCCAGAAAAAAATGATACTAAGGAACCTGCCCAAGGCATCAGAACACAAACTAGATGTAAGTACTATGCTCTAGGAGTAAGAAAAAAAAATGAAATAAAAAACGCTTTATAAGCCCCAAAACACAATTCTTAAGAAAATTAAGGTGATCCAATATTCTTTGCATCTTTCAAAAAAAACATATTCTGAACCACATGAATTTTTTCCAAGTACTGAATACTCATTATTCTTAAGTGCACATGAAATGTTTTCTAAGGCAAAACATAAGTTGAGTCAAAAAATAAGTTTTAATGTATTTTTAAATGAATGAAATGATACAGGATATAGTAAACAGGAAAGAAAAATTTTTAAAGGGAAATATATTTAAATAATCTATGGATGGCAAAAGTAAATTAGAAAATATTTTGAGTGAAATAAAAATAAAATTGCAATGCATTAATTTTGTGATATAGCTAAACCAGAACTTAAAATGAAATTATAGATTTTAATGCACACAAGATAAAAGATAGTTTGAAAATATATATTCAATCTCCCTAACTTAAGAGTTAGAGATGTAATGACAAATCAAATTCCTCTTAATTGTGAAATAAAAATCTTTGGTAATGAAGGAAAAAGATAGAAATGAAAAATACAAAGAGGGGGAAGTAAGAAACATCAACACTTAATACAGTATTTTTATTACCTGACTTAAAAAGATATTTTAAAACTGATTTTACATATTAACATGCTGATTAAATGGAAAATTTTCACCTATTGTTGTACCATGATAACAAAAGAGTTCTAATCCTAAAAGTACCAGAACTCTCCTATCCCAAGTAAGCAAAGGTTATTGACAATTATAAGTAACTAGCATCAGACTCTTAAAAGCCACATTAAAAAATAAAGAAGGACAAAACTATGGACTTTGAAGCAACTTGGATGGATTTGGAGTTTATCATACTCAGTGATCGATCACAAAAACAAAAAACGGAGTGCTACATGTTCTCACTCATAAATGGATCCTGGATACCCATCATAATACTACAAGTAAGGGACTGGCAGTAGTGGGATACTGCCAGGAGAGGAATGGGGGAGGGGGCACACAACACCAATAATGTTGCATAATCCAATCCAAGGGGAGTGAAGTCCAACAGGAGACCCAAACCTCACCTGGACATAGACCACTTATATACCCAATCCTGACTTGTATGCTACATCTTTAAAAGAAAAAAGAAAGATACATTGACAAAATTATGACGTGGTAATCCCATCAAAATGAGAAAAATAGTTTAGATCAAGAATTTATATGCATAATATTCTCAAGTTTGACTATGAAAAAAAGACACAAATTCAAAGCTGTATGTCACTTATACATTTTCTAGAGACAACAACACTGAAAGAATCAAATGAGAGAACAAATTTTAACAGCACATAAAAATAATGACAGGAAAATGGTGTCTAAGAAACTGATCATCTACAAAGTATCAAAATAAAAATATCAGGCTATTATAGTGTAGGAAATCACAGAAATGTCTTCAAGCAATATATCTGAAGAGACAGTATTTGAGAATCTGGACAATATTAATGGAAGCATACACTTCTAGTGTACAATCTAAAGAAGAATGGGCAATTAAAATCCTTGGAAAGGAGTTTCATTTCTAGTAGTATGGTTATTTAGGTAGTCATTCTAACTTCTAACCGAAAGTTAAAACATACAAAATAAATCTCATTCTTTTGCTCAGGCTGGAGTGCAGTGGCATGTTCACAACCACTGCAACCTCCATCCACTGGGCTCATGAGATCCTTCCGTCATAGCCTTCCAAGTAGCTGAACAAAGGCATGTGCCACCATGTCAGGTTAATCTTTTGATTTATTGTAAAGACGACATCTTGCCAAGTTGTCCAGGCTGATCTCAAACCCCTGGGCTCTGGCAATCCGCTGACTTCCGCCTCCCAAAGTGCTGGAATTACAGGAGTGAATTGCCACAGCAGGCTTAAAATTGTTTTTTGTTTTTTTTTTAAGTACTACATGCAATCATTCGCAGTATATAGAAACAGACTTATGAATATTCATATACAGGAGTAATCAAATACACAAAATAATAAAAACTGTGTGTACTATAGGTAAACAGACTCATACACACAAATGCAAACACACATACTCACAATAACTAAATTTTAAAATATTTCCAGCAATTCAGTACAAGAACACATAAAGCATTCTAAATGGGTAAGAATCAGGAAAACTTTAGTGATAACATGGAAGCATAAGCTTTTCAATGTCAAACTAGAGAAAGACAAAAATTACAATTCTGGAAATCTAAATCCACAGTTATAGTTTGAGATTTTAACATTTATGTCTCAATTATTGATAGAATAAATGAAGGAAATCGTAAAAACACAGAAGACATAAACACTAATAATCTACTTCAGGTGTTTGATGTTTATAAAAAAAGACAATATGCTGTGCCATAAAACAAAACTTAACTAAAAAAGATACAAAATATAATTTGTACCATAACAGTATTAAACTTGAAAACATTATCTGAAAGATATCTGCAAATTGACAATATTTTGGAAACCAAAGAGCACACACCTGAGTAACCCAAAGGTCAAGGAAGAAGGTATCAAGTAAATTAGAAATATTTTGAATTGAATGAAAATGAAAACATATTCACATTTATGAGATGCAAATTAACAGAAATAAAGGAAATTTTATTACATTAAATATTTATATTTGAAAAGAAGAAACATTTCAAACCAATGCTTTGTGTTTCTACCTTAAGAGACAATACAAAAAAATGAGGCAACAAGATTAAATTAAAACAAAATAGAAGAAACAAGGGGCAAGTAGTAAAGATAAAATAATACACATAAGAGAAAAAAAACTCATGAACTTTAGAATAAAAAAAAGTAGTGTCATTACCCAAAAAGCTTATCTTTGGGAAAAAAAAATCTAACTACAAGACAGAATCTTAAGATGATTTCCTTCTTTCAAGTTTCTGCCCCTAACTATTCAACTAAACACTGATCTAGCTACAGTTGTGAGGTGACATAGATACAATTAAGGTTACTAATCAGGTAACAGGTATCTTGGATTATCCAGGTGATCTAATCCTAATACCTTTATTTTATTTTTCTAATAAAATAAAGAGGAAGCCAGACGAGTCAAAATGATTCAGCAAGAGGAGAGATCTGAAAGATATAAAACATGAAACACACAGTTGGTGGCTCAGAAATAAGCGCCAACATGCAATGACCAGAGAGGGCCGTTTAGGAGCGATTGTCACCTCCCAGTTGGGAGCCAGCCAATAGGGAAATGGAGATCTCAGCCCCAACACCACAAGGAAGTGACTCTCCTACAAACTGGACCAGCATGGATAGGGATTATTCTCGGAGCCTCTTGTTAATAGCTCAGCTGGTTTACACCTTGGTTTTAGTCCTGTGAAACCCAGAGCAGAGAAACCAGCCCAAGCCAATTCAATACAGACTTCAGATCAACAGAACTCTGGAAAAAAAAAATCTGTTGTTTTCACTTGCTAAATTGTGTAATTTTTAAGGTATCATAGGAAACTAATACTATCAATATAATCATCAAGATTTTAGCAAACTGATAAAGAAAGAAGACACAAATTGCAAATATGAGTTATTAAAGAAAGGAACATCAAAGTAGAGCCTACAAAAACAATTAGGAAAATAGGAAATACTATGACTAACTCTTTGCCCATAAATTCAACAACTTTGATAAATTAAACATTCTTTAAAAAACAGAAATGCCAGGACCAAAGTAGAAGAAATACATAATCTATATAATCTAGAATGTATTATATCTACTTAAGAATTAAATTTGTAGTTTAAAATTTTGCTGGTGAATTTTCTCAATTTTATTAAAAAAGAAATAATTCCAAACTTACAGAATTTCTTCCAGAATAGAGAAGAAAAGGAAACACTGCCAAATGCATTTTTAGAGACTAGTATCATCAGGACTCTGTAAACAAACCATTATAAGAACTGAAACGTGCATGTATATTTCTCAAGAACCAAACAAAAAACTCAAATATAATTCAGCAATATATAAAACGTATAATATGTCATGACCAATGGGTTTATTTTGATGATAAAAGCTGGTTAATCAATTAGGAGTCAATTAGTAAAAGCTTATCCTATCAATAAATCAAAGAAGAAAAATTATATGATCATCTTAATAGGGGGAGAAAAATAATTTGATAAACCTTAAAATCCATTTATGAAAAAAAAAATTATCAGCCAAGTGGGAATCATATAAAGCTTCTTAAAGCCTTAGAAAGTGGATTTAAAACCATTGATATAAAATTGTACTTACTAGTGAAAGAAATGTTTCTTTCTAAAATCAGGAGCAAAGCAATGATAATGGTTGTCATAGTTGTACTGAAGATATTAGCCAGTGAAATAAGCCAAGAAAAAGATAGAAAATGCATAAGTTATGCATAGAAAGAAGTTTGTTTCTACGCAAAGATGATGCAATTATCTGTCAAAAATAAAAATAAAAACCAAAACAACCTCCAAATATCAACTAAAGTGAAAAAATGAGCTTATCAATGTTGCAGGAAACAAGGTCAACAGACACAAATCAATGATAACATAGATAGATAGATAGACAGATAGATAGATAGATAGATAGATAGATAGATAGATAGATAGATATAGATAGATAGATAGATAGATAGAAAGAGAGATAGGGATGACAGATTAAAAGAATATATCACGTACTCCAGTAATGATAAATTGTCATTGAAATTAAAAGTAAATTTTCAAAATCAACAAAAAGTATGAAAAATAGGTATAAACCATATATTTTTTAGTACCTGTTTGTTGAAAACTACAGAACACTGTAGAAAACAAAGCAGATCTAAATAAGTGAAAAAGTTATATATTTTGTTTATGTATTAGAATACGCAACATTTTAATAGATCAATTGTAAGTGTATATATTAATTCAAAATTTTAGTTAAAATTCTAGCAGTTTCACCAAAGTTAGCACATTTATCCTTAAATTTACACAGAAATGAAAATAAATAAGAATATCCAAAACAATTTTGATAAAGTAACAAAGCATCACACTATCTAATTTCAAGACTTTCTGTAAAGTCACACTCAAGACATTGTAATACCATAAGTATATAAACAGATTGATGATTGGAACAGAATAGAGTGTTCAGAAATAGATTCCTTCTATATGGCCTACTGACTTGAAACAAAGATTCAAAGTAAATTTAACAATGGTGCTGAAAAATTTCAACATGAATAAGCAAAAATAAAATATAAAAAGAATTTTGTTCTGTAACTTGCTTGGTATAAAGAAGTAGCTCTCAATGGAACATTAACCTAATTATAAATCTTATAATTATAAAACTACTAGAAGAACACATAAGAAAATGTATTTGTGACCTTTAATTTTGCAAAAGTCCTTAGATATGTCACCAAAAAGCATGCACGATTTTTAAAAATGACAAGATCTTCTGTTCTTGAAAAATAAATCACCAAAATCATTAATCTTAAATCAAATCTTAAATCACTCATTAAAAAAAACAGAAAAAAATTACAGTACAATCACTTATCTGATAAATGGCTTATATTAAGTTTATATAAAGAACTCTGAAATCTCAATGAAATATCAATAATCCAATAAAGAAGGGCAATACTGCTGACTATATGAAAATATCCTCAACATCATTAGTCATTAGGATAAACACGATGAAATTCCACAAGATATTTCTACACACTTATAAAAATGGTTAATAATCAAACCACCACAACAATAACAATAAACTAAAAACACCATATGCTTGCAATGATGCAAGGAAAATGAAACACATGAATTCATTCTGGGCATGCAAAATGGTACATCTACATTGGAAAAAAAATAGATCATTTTTTAAAATTGCAAATATGCATTTGATAAAATGTCCAGCAATCTCACTTCTCGGTATTTACCTTTGTGAAATGAAAGCTTATGATTATTCCAAATTGTGAATATTTATACAAATGTTACTTGAATTTACCCAAACTAGATATAATTCAAAGTACCTATTACCCAGGTAATGGACAAATTGAGATACATCCACTGCCTAGAATTTAAAAATATGTGTCATAATAGATATGAATCCTCAGTGGATAATGCTAAGTGAAGGTAGTCACAATGAAAAGGCTGTGTACCATATGATTTTATTTCTTTGACATTCTAGGAAAAGCAAATAGAGACAGAAAACAGGTCAGTGGTGACACCAGAGATAGTTGACTGAAGTAAAAAATAGCAGGAGGAAATTTCCTCTGGTGATAGGCCTATATTTTAATGGTGATTGTATTCACATAATGGTGTATCTTTTTTGAAATGCTCAGAAACGTAAACTGTAAAAGATTTAGTTTACTAAGTGTAGTTTTGTCTTAAAATTTTAACTAAAAATATGAATAAATGCCAATATTTTTATTGTTATTATTAGCCTGAGTGTTCAAACCAAATTATAATGTTGTATTAAAAATCTTAAATACTGAATGATTTTATTTATATTGTATTTGCATTGATTTTTTAAAATACAAGAAACTAAAACTTGTCTTATATAAAGCAATATTTTAAAAAATAGTTAAAAGAATGTGTGTCATTGATTATAGAGACCAAATCAACTTGTCTCACTTTTTAAGGACATGCTTTGCCCTAGGCTTCTAATCAAAATACAGTAGATCCTTATTTTTGCATTTTCAGTATTTGTGAATTCGTCTGTGTACTGAAATTAGTTACCTCAGAATAAATGCTTGTGGGCTTCTGTAATCACTTGTGGACATGTGCAGGGTAACAACGTTTTTGAGTCACAGGATACAGGCATTCTCAGCTGACAGAGAACAAGACTACACTCTATCTTAATTTTTTCAGATGTTATATTGTAAGAAATGCCTTATTTGCAATCAAGTGCCATGTTTTTCATATTTTGTGCCCTTTTTATGTGATTTCACTGTTTTAATATAGTGCTGAAGTGCTGTTTAAGGTTCTTAAGCACAAGTAGGCTTTAATGTGCCCTAAGAAGAAAATGTTTGCTAGATGAGCTGACTTTGGATGTGAGTTATAGGGTAGATGACAATAAGTTCAAGGTTAATGAATCCCACAATGCCATACATAGGAGAAAATGTGTTGATCTGTACATGAAGCTATTCCAGAAGGTGCCAAAATAGCATTCGTAGTGTATGATAAAGTTTTGGAAAAGATGGAAAAGTGACCTCATTTACAAATTCATAAATAGTGACAAATAGAAAACAGGAGAGTGGTATGGCTATATTATCCAGGAGTAGAAAAATATATTAAGTCCTTCTTGTTAGTGCTAGCTGGTTCACATGCTTCAAAATGTGATGTGGTCCTTTATTATTATTATTATCCTTGTTGTTATTATTCTATTTTTTACTTTTTATTTTATTTTAAAGATGTGGGGTACAATTCAGGATTAAGTATACAAGTGGTCATCATACGAATAAAGTTTCGGCCTCCTGTTGGTCTCCACTTTACTTGGCTTGAGATCAGGTACCTTTCCTGATGCTGTGCCCCTGCCTCTCAGTCTGTATTTTCTCTCTCTCTTTTATTTTATTTTATTTATTTATTTTTGAGTTGGTGTCTCACTCTGTTGCCCAGACTGGAGTGCAGTGGCATGCTCACAGACAGCTCAGCATCCATCTGCTGGGCTGTGGTGATTCTTCCACCTCAGCTTTCCAAGTAGCCAGAAATACCAGCATGAGCTACCACATCCAGCTTTTTTTTTTTAATTGTAAAGGATGAGGTCTTGCCTGGGCTGGTCTTGACCTGTGGGTACAAGCAACCCACTCGCCTTGGTCTCCCAAAATGGTGGGATTATAGGCTGAGCCACCAAGCCTTGCCAATGTGGTCCTTTTTCAAAGTGTCACAATTAATTGTTCTGTAAAACACCCTTAAATACAACTGCCGACACAGTTAAACTCAGAAGAAATGAAGATTTTGAGAAAGTTTTATAAATTGAAAGTTAAATGAAATACCCACATAAGAAAAAAGTTGCAATGTATTATGGCTTAAAGGGAAAATAATGTGTCCTAACTCATTAGATGTATTTACCCTAAATATTTGAATGTTTCAGACATCAGATGTATTTTGTGTTTTCAATTTTTGAATGGACTCAGATGTCACTTTAGTCAGTAGGGGAAATATCCTTAAAATTTTATCTTAAGTATTTAAAGTAAACAGCAACTGAAATAAAGCATCAAAAGAAAGAGAAAGGACTCAGTACACTGTATATCTTTATCATTTAACTGTAACCAATACTTATCAACACTATAAGTATCTTTAGAGTTCTTGATCTATTCATATTTTTCACTTTATTTAAAAAGCAAGGCTAATAATCACATTATTTAAATAGCACAAATATTCTTATGAAACTAACCTGTACACATTTCATTTCTAAAACAATGTGTGATATTGATGGTTCTGTCAAATAATTATCTACGGAACCCAATATCTTTTTATGTTGTTTTGTTGTTCTTGTTGGTTTCTGCTTTGTTTGTTTTTACTTCTTTTCTGGCTTAATTTTACATTATGCTGTAATTTTCCTACATTTTTTTAAATCAATACATCTAATAACTTTGACCATGATATACATTTGAAAGGTGTGTGTGAAGCTGGGCATTAGAAAATAGAAGTGATTCCTGGGCAGATAGCTGAGGACTTATTGTGTCTTCTCCTGCTTCTCAGAGCTACCCTGGATTCTGCAGCAACATATACCTCAAAGATTTAGGAGGGAGAAGGTGTAGGAACTATTGCTTAAATAAAACTGAAGAGACTACTGGCTCCAGGCTCTGCTTCACCACTGCAGCAAGAGAGAATGCCGGCCCCAGGCTCTGCGTCACCACTTCAGTGTCTGGTCGGACACTGGCAGCTAGAGCTGCAAAGAGAGCCTAGAGGCAGAGCCCCGCTGGAGAAGATGAAAAAGGCACTCAGTTACCATCTTGGAAATGGTGCAAGAAAGTGCTCCAGGTTGCTCATCATGGAGCAACCAGACCCGATCTCTGTGACTGGTGGATCAACTACTCAAGAGCTGACTGTGACCCAGAAGGAATATCCTGAAAGCAAAACTTCAGAGGGACAGGACAAGTCCTGAGTCTCAGATGACCCACCCCCTACCCTGATTCAGAAATCAGGCAAAGGATTTGGCCAGAAAAGGACAAGGAAGACCTCCAAAGAGATCAATCCTCTCCAACCTCCACCTTATTTGACTCTTAAAACTATAAGAGATAGTAAAGTTCCCCACCCACTGTCCTGTTTCAAAATAGAACAAACAAACCCAGAGCCCTGATCAGGGAAGAATAGAGGGCTGATCAAACATCAGAAGTGAAAGCCTCTCCCACTGTCACTGAATAATGGAACTAAAGAGAAAAGAAAGAGATCTGTCACAAATGAGGAAAAATCAACAGAACACCACAAGTAATTTTCAATGTAACAAAGAGAATATGCCTGAAAATTCAGACTTCAGAGTCCAAACAATGGAAGTCACAAAAGACTGGTCAAAGAATATGACAGGGATTAGAGAATGGATGGAAAGAGTGAATAACACTCGTGAAAGACAAGATGCAACACTAAAGAACTTGTAACAGAGATTTTGGCAACAAAAATTTCATCCAGGAAATAAATAACAAGATGACAAGCATTGAAAGCATAATTAATCGAGCAGAAGAAAGAATCCCAGAACATGAAGACCAGAACATGGAGATATCCTGATCTGTAAAACACATAGTAAAAAGACTCAAAAAGAAAGAACAAAGCATAAAAGAGATGTGTGATTATATCAAGAGGCCAAACATATGCCTGATTGGTATCCCAGAAGAAGAGAAATGGAGAACACCTTGGAGCAAGTATTCTAGGAATTTACTCAAGAAAATTTTCACCATCTCACAGAGATGTGACCATCCAAGCACAACAGATACAGAGAACCACCACAAGTCATCAAATGAGAAGACCAACCACTAGACACATAGTAATTCACCTGCAAAAAGTAGGAGCAAAAGAAAAAATCCTAAAAGCAGCAAGAGAGAAAGGTCAGACTATCTACCAGGAAAACCATTCAGAATAGCAGAAGACCTGTAGGCAGAAACACTACAAGCTAGAAGGGACTGGAGTCCAATATTTAATGTCCTCAAAAACAAACAATTTCAACCAAGAATTTCCTACCTAGCCAAGCTCAGCTTCATCAGTGATGGAGAATTAATATCCTTCCCAGACATCCAATCTCTAGGCAGTTATGTAGCTTGCAGACAAACTCTACAGGAAAAAGTTTAAAATATGTTAAGAACAGAAAAAAGAAAAAGAAAAAAAGGAATGACCACACTATTCAAGAGAACAGCAGAACACAGAATCAACAGAGAACACATCGCAAAAGCAAACTTGAAAACACACACATACATCAAACCCAAAGCTAAACAAAAAAAGAAAAAGAAAAAACTTTATAAGAGCCTCATTATAGGAATAAACAATCATATTTCAATAATCAGTCTGAATGTGAATGGACTAAATGCACCACTGAAAAAGACACAGAACGGCAAAATGAATAAAAAACCATAACCCAAATATTTGCTGCATCAAGGAAACTCATCTCACCACAAGGGACACATATAGACTCAAAGTTACAGGATGAAAAATGGGTTACCAGGCAGATGGATCACAAAAGAAGGCAACAGTCTCAATCTTAATATCACAAAAAAAAACCTTTCAACTATCAAAAATTAAAAAAAGATATGAAAAGACACTATATAACATAAAAGGTTGAATCCATCAACAAGAAATATAAATCCTAAACATATATACTCCCAACACAGGAGTATCAACATTTAAAAAAGCAGCTACTAAGTAGACTAAAATAAGATATTGACTCTAACACTATTATAACTGGGGACTTAAATACCCCACTAACAAATCTAGATAGATCATCAAGGCAAAAAAATCAGCAAAGAGATCTGGAACCTCAACTTGATGCTCAACCAAATGGATTGAATAGATACCTACAGAATATTCCACCCAACAGCCATAGAATATACATTCTACTCACCACCACATGGAATGCATTCCAATACTGATCACATTCTAGATCATAAATCAAGCATAAACAAATCCCATAAGTTTAGAATATTGCCATGCACATTCTCAGACCACAATGGAATAAAATTAAATATCAATATCAACAAAATTTCCCCCAAACCCACAAAGACCTGCACACTAAACAACATGATGCTGAACAACTACTGGGTCAACACAGAAATCAAAACAGAAATTAAAATATTTCTGGAAACAAATGAAAATAAAGAAACATCTTGCTGTGCTCGGTGACTCAGCCTGTAATCCCGCGCCTTTAGGAAGCTGAGGTGAGTGGATTGCCTGAGCCCGTGGGTTCGAGACCTGTCTGGACAGTAAGACCTCATCTCTACAATAAATCAAAAAATCAGCCGGGCGTGGTAGCGCATGCCTGTAATTCTGGCTACTCAGAAGGCTGAGGCGGAAGGATCACTGGACCCAGCTGGCGAGGCTGCGGTGGCCAGGAGTGGCCACTGCACTCCAGTCTGGGTGATTGAGTGAGACTCCAACTCAGAAAAAAAAAAAAAAAAGAAAAGAAACATCTTATCAAAAATCTCTGGGATGCCTTGAAAACAATTCTAAGAGGCCTATTTATGTCACTAGAACACACATCAAGAAACTGGAAAGATCACAAGTTAACAGTCTAACAAATCACCTAAGGGAGCTGGATAAACAAGAACACCAAAGCCCTAACTTTAGCAGAAGAATCCAGATCACCAAAGTAAAAGCCCAAATGCGGGACATAGAAGACAAAAATATCATAGAAAAAAATCAATAAAACGAAAAAGCTGGTTGTTTGAAAGAATTAACAGGATTGATGGACCCCTAGCCAGAATGACCAAGAAAAAGAGAAAAAACTTTGAGAGGCTGAGGTGAATGGATTGCCTGAGCCCACGGGTTCTAGACCTGCCTGGGCAGCAAGACCTCATCTCTACAATAAATCAAAAAATCAGCCGGGCGTGGTAGTGCATGCCTGTAATTCCGGCTACTTGGAAGGCTGAGGTGGAAGGATCACCGGAGCCCAGCAGGTCAAGGCTGCAGTGGCCAGAAGTGGCCATTGCACTACAGTCTGGGTGACAGAGTGAGACTCCAACTAAAAATAAATAAAAATACATAAAAGAGAGAAAAAGCCCAAGTAAACAAAATCAGAAATGCAAAAGATCAAGTCACAACTCTCCCTGAAGAAATACCAATTATCAGAGATTATTATGCACACTTGTATGGAAACAAACTTGATAGCCTAAAAGAAATGGAGGACTTTCTAACATCACACAACCTCCCAATGTTGAAAAAAAGAAGACATTGAGGCACTAAGTAGACCAATCACAACACATGAAATTGATTCTGTCATTAAAAAAAAAAATTACCTACAAAAATCCTTGGACAGCTTTCCAGCAGAATTCTACAAAACATGCAAGGAGGAGCTGATACCAATCCTATTAAAAGTATTACAAGCAATTGAGAAAGATGGGATTTCTCCAAATCATTTTACAAAGCTAACATCACACTGATACCCAAACCAGATAATAAAGATCCAACAATAAAAGAGAACTGCAGGTCAACATTCCTAATGAATATGGATGCAAAAATTCTCAACAAGATTCTAGCAAATAGGATCCAACAACACATCTCAAAAATCATCCACCATGACCAAGTAGGCTCCATCCCCAGGAAGCAGGGCTGGTGTAACATTCACAAGACCATAAATATAATTAAATATATCAACAGATATAAAAACAAGAACTACATGATTATATCACAAGTTGCAGAAAAACCTTTTGATGAAATCCAGCATCTCTTCTTGATTCGAAACCCTCAAACACCAAGGTATGGAAGGAACATACCTCAAAATGGTAAGCACCATCTACAATAAACCCACAGCCAGCATTTTGCTGTACAAACAGAAACTAGAAACCTTTCCCCTTGAAAATTGGAACAAGACAAGTTTGCCCACTCTCACTTCTCTTGTTCAACATTTTGTTAGAAGTCTTAGCTAGAACAAATTAGAGAAGAGGAGGAAATCTGGGGTATCCAAACAGGGAAAGAGGAAGTTAAATTATCCCTCTTTGCTGACGATATGATCCTATACCTCAAAATCCAAGAGAACCTGTCAAAAAACTTGCTTGCACTGTAAAGGACTTTGGCAAAGTGTTGAGGTACAAAATAAATGTGCAAAAGACACTTGCAGTCTTATACACCAACAATAAGCAGGCAGAGAACCAAATAAAAAGCACAATCCCATTCACAATAGCCACAAAATAATTGAATACTTTGGCATCTTCCTAACCAGAGAAGTGAAAGATCTTTACAATGAAAACAACATAACACTGCTCAAAATATCCTGTTGCTTAAAAAAATCCAAGAAGACACAAACAAATGAAAAAATATTCCATGCTCATGGATAGAAAGAATCACACTGTTAAGATGCCCATCCTACCAAAGGCAATCTACAGGTTCAACCCAATACCCATTAAATAACCAACATCATTCTTCTCAGACCTGGAAATGACAATACAGAAATTCGTATGGAAGCATAAAAGACAATGAATAGCCAAAACAATCCTTAGTAAAATAAACAAAGCAGGAGGTATCACATTTCCAGACATCAAACTTTACTATAAGGCTACAATAATCAAAACAACTGGTAATGGTGCATGAACAGGCACACGGATCAGTGGAACAGGACAGAGATTCCAGAGCAAAACTTCAATTTCTCAACCAACTCAGCTTTGACAAAGCCTCTAACAACAACCACTGGGGAGAGGAGAATCTATTCAGTAAATTGTGTTGGGAAAACTGGCTGATCACATGCAGAAGAAACAAACAGGACCCCTACCTATCACCACAAACAAAAGATCAACTCTAAATTAATCAAGTATCTAAATGTAAAACCGCAAACTATAAGAAAAAGATGCAAGAGACACTCTTATGGAAATTGGAATTCACAACCAATTCCTCATCAAAAGTCCAAGTGACCATACCATAAGAAATAAGATAGACAAGTGGGACCTCATCAAACTGAAAAGCTTCTGCAAAACCAAAGAAATCATCAGGAGGGAAGGGAGACATCCCACAGAATGGGGGAAAGTATTTGCCAACTGTTTATCTGAAAAAGATCTAACATCCAAGCTCTACAAGGAACTGAAGCATACCAAAAGAAAAAAAAAAACGTATTAAGAAGTGGACGAAAGACATGAATAGACACTTCCCAAAAGAAGATATATGGAAAGCCAAAATATGCATGAAAAAGTGCTCAGTCTTATTAATCATCAGAGAAATGGAAATCAAAACTACATTGAGAAACCACCTTACCCTAGTAAGAATGACCATCATTACTAAAACAAACAACAACAGATGCAGACAAGGATGCGGAGAAAAATGAACTCTTCTACACTGCTTATGAGAATGCAAACTAGTGCAACCTCTGTGGAAAGCAGTGTGGCAATATCTGAAAGAATTAGAAATTGACCTTTTGTATGATCCAGGAACCCACCTATTGGAAATGTACCCAGAGGAACTCAAATCATTCTACAAAAAGATACATGCACATGCATGTTTATTGCAGCATTATTCACAACAGCAAAAACATGGAACCAACCACTCTGCCCATCAAAACTGGATTGGATAAAAAATGTGGTATGTATACACAATGGAATATTATGCAGCCATAAAGAAGGACGAACATATGGTCTTCACAGCAACTTGAAAGTATTTAGAGTCCATCTATTCAGTGATCTATCACATAAACAAAAAGCAGAGTTCTCATAAGTGGACCCTGAACAATTACCATAATACTTTATAAAGGAATTGGCAGTAGTGGGATACTACTTGGGTGGGGGTTGCAGGAGGGACACAACATTAATAAGGATACCTGATCTCAAACCAGGCAAAGTGGGATACAAAGAGAGGCCCAAACTTTACCTGTATGATAACCACTTGTATATCTAATCCTGAATTATACACCACATCTTTAAAATAAAATTTAAAAAATAAAATAGAAATGATTTGACAAAAGGAAAACACAGAAATGTTAGGAAAAAACTGCCTTAGCAATTATTTGCTGTATATTAATAGCTATAGATATATATTTTTAATTTTAAAAATTTTTTAATTTTAAAATTGTGGAGTATAATTCAGGATTAGGTAGATAAGTGATCATAATACAGGTGAAGTTTGGGCAACCCTTTGGTATATTAAGCAACAAAGCTTTCCAGAAAAGAGAGGAGACTCAAAATGGGTCACCCTGTGCTAGGGTTTTTGTTTGTTTGGTTGGTTTTTGATTATGGTTTTTATCTTATATTTTCTGGGAGCGTTTCTCTCATTTACATCTCATTTGCCCTGAGACCCGATTCTTATTGTGCATTCGAGTTCTTGACCAAAGTTACTCCATCTTGAATATTACACATAAGTACCAAAAAAAAAGCCCATTCAGGGAGGGGTTAAACCTCAATACTAATACTATGTTAATGATATTATAATAAGCCAAGGTCAAGTAAGGACCTTCAGTTAAGCTGTTGAGCTATGTTTAAGCAGCAGTAAGTTCCCTTTAGCGGTACATACCTGGGTTGAGAGGATGTTCTTAACTACATTAACTACATTTTAAGCCAACAATCATATAATGGAGGTGGTGTAGGGACATTCCTGCAGCCATTACATCTCCTCAAGACCCTCCCTCTCTGTCTGCCCAAACAGCTTCTGCCTATTTCCTGTCTCAATTTGAGTTTCTCCAGATATATTCCCAAAAGGGGGATTGCCAGCTCTTAGGGAAGATCAATCTTTAGATCCATCGGGAATCATCACACTGTTTTCCACAGAAGTTGTACTAGTTCACACTCCCACCAACAGGGCAGAAGCATTCTCTTTTTCTGGCATCCTCTCCAGCATCTGTGGTTTTTTGTTATTAATGAGGCCCATCCTGTAGTTAGGTCGCATTTCAGTGTGGTTTTAATTTGCATTTATTTTCTTTTTATTGTTTTTATTTAAAGATGTGGGGTACAATTCATGGTTAGGTACACAACATTGATCATGCAAGTACCCTTGTTGATGAAGTATGTCCCTCCCCCCACTAGCAGTTTCCCTCAACTGCCAATCCCACCCCCCCAACAATTTCCACTACTTCCAATTGCTAATCGCTTTCTTATAACATTATAATTGTTCGATGTTCGTTTTTGAGTGAGAACATATGGAACTTTGTTCTTTGTTTTTGTGATAGATCACTGAGTATGATCAACTCCAAATCCAACCAAGTTGCTGCAAAGTCTAAATATTTGTCCTTCTTTATGGCTGCATAATATTCCATCGTGTATATATACCACATTTTTTAAATCCAGTTCAGCTTTGATGGGCAACATGGTTGGTTCCATGATTTTCTTATTGTGAAGAGAGCTGCAACAAACTTACATGTGCAGGTATCTTTTTTTGTAGAATGATTTGAGTTCCTCCGGGTATATTTCCAATAAAAGAATTGTTGGGTCATAGGGAAGGTTAATTTCTAGTTCTTTCAGGAATCGCCACACTGTCTTCCAAAGAGGTTGTACTAGTTTTCATCCCCACCAGCAGTGTAGAAGCATTCTTTTTTCTCCACATCCTTGGCAGCATCTGTTGTTGTTTGTTTTATTAATGATGGCCATTCTTACAGGGGTAAGGTGGTATCTCAGTGCATTTTTCTGATGATGTGTGAGGCTGAGCACATTTTCATGTGTCTGTTGGCTGCCCGTATATCTTCTTTTGAGAAGTGTCTATTAATGTCTGTTGCCCACTTTTTAAAGGAGTTGTTTATTTGTTTGTTTGTTTGCTTGTTTTGTGTTTTCCTTTCTGCACATTTGAATTCCTTTTAGATCCTAGATGTTAGGCCTTTATCTAATAAACCGGCAGCAAATATATTTTCCCATTCTGTGTGCTGTCTTGCTGCTCTTTTGATGGCTTCTTTTGCTTTGAAGAGCTCGTTAATTTGATGATGTCCCACTTGTTTATTTTATTTCTAAGGTATTGGCCTTTAGGGTTTTGAATAGAAATTGTTTCCCAGTTCCAATTTTCATAAGGGTGTCTCCTGCATTTTCTAAGATTCTTATAGTTTGAGGTTTTACATTCAGGTTTTTGATTCATATAACATTAATTTTTGTGTATGGTAGCAGGTAGGGGTCCTGTTTCAATCTTCTGCATATGGTCAGTCAGTTTTCCCAGCACCATTTACTGAATAGATTCTCCTCTCATCGATGGTTGTTGTTGGAGACTTTGTCAAAGATTAGTTGGTTGAGGAATTGAGGCCTTGCTTCCAGAAACTGTAATCTGTTCCATTGGTCTATGTGCCTGTTCTTGTACCAATATCAGATTGTTTTGATTACTGTAGCCTTGTAGTAAAGTTTGAAGTCTGGAAGTGTGATACCTCTTGCTTTGTTTCTTTTGCTAAGGATTATTTTTGCTATTAATGGTCATTTATGTTTCCATATGAATTTCTGTATTATAATTTCCAGGTCTGAGAAGAATGATGTTGGTCCCTTAATGGGTATTGCTTTGAATCTGTAGATTGACTTTGGTAGGATGGACATCTTAACAATGTTGATTCTTCCTATCCATGAGCATGAAATATATTTCCATTTGTTTGTGTCTTCTTGGATTTCTTTAAGCAGTGTCTTGTAATTTTCATTGTAAAGGTCTTTCACTTCTCTGGTTAGGAAGATGCCGAGGTATTTCATTTTTTTGGTGACTATTGTGAATGGGATTGTGCTTTTTATTTGGATCTCTGCCTGCTTGTTGTTGGTGTAAAGGAATGCAACTGTCTTTTGCACATTTATTTTGTACTATGAGACTTTGCAAAGGCCTTTATCAGTGCAAGCAGGTTTTGGACAGATTCTCTTGGATTTTCAAGGTATAGGATCATATCAACAGCAAAGAGGGATAACTTGACTTCCTCTTTTCCTATTTGGATACCCCTGATTTCCTTCTCTTGTCTATTGCCTGAGCTAGAACTTCTAACACAATATTGCACAAGAAGGATGAGAATGGGCAGGCTAGTCTTCTCCCACTTTTTAGGGGAAATGTTTCTAGTTTCTGTCCACTTAGCAATATGTTAGCTGTGGGTTTGTCGTAGATGGCACTTACTATTTTGAGGTATGTTCCTTCTATACCTAGGTGTTTGAGGGTTTTTGTCAAGAAGTGATGCTAGATTTTATCAAAAGCTTTTTCTGCATCTAATGAGATAATCATGCTGTTCTTGTTTTTATATCTTGTTTTATTTAATGACATTTATGATCTGGCGAATGTTGAACCATCCCTGCATCTTGGGAATGGAGCCTACTTGGTCATAGTGGATGATTTTTGAGATGTGTTTTTTGCTCCAATTTGCTAGAATTTTGCTGAGGATTTTTGCATCTATGTTCATAAGGAATCTTGGCCTATAGTTCTCTTTCTTTGTTGAATCTTTACCCAGTTTGGGTACCAGTAAAATGTTAGCTTCAAAAAATGATTTGGGGAGCATTCCATCTTTCTCAATTGCCTGGAATACTTTCAATAGGATTGGTATCAGCTTCTCCTTGTACGTTTTGTAGAATTCTGCTGGAAAGCCATTCAGTCCAGAATTTTTCTTTATTTTTTTATAGTTAGTTTTTGTATGAGAGAGTCAATTTCCTGGGTTGTTATTGGTCTATTTAGTGTCTCAATGTCGTCTTGTTTTAACCTAGGTAGGTTGTGTGATGTCAGAAAGTTCTCCCTTTCATCTGGTTTATCAAGTTTGTTTCCATATAAGTGCACATAGTAAACTCTGATAATCCTTTGTATTTCTTTCAGGTCAGTTGTGATTTGATCTTTTGTATTTCTGATTGTGTTTATTTGGGCTTTTTGTCTCTTTTTCTTGCTCATTCTGGCTAGGTGTCCATCAACCTTGTTAATTCTTTCAAAGAACCAGCTTTTTCCTTTGATGATGTTTTCTATGATTTTTTTTTTCTATGTTCTGTATTTGGGCTCTTCTTTTTGAGATTTGGATTCTTCTGGTAACGTAGGGGTATTAGTGGTCTTCTCTTTCTAGTTCCCTTTGGTGATTTGTTAGGCTCTCCACTTGTGATTTTTCCATTTTCTTGATGTATGCTCGTAGAGATATAAATCCCCTTCTTAGAATTGATTTCATGGCATCCCAGAGATTTTGGTAAGATGTTTCTTTATTTTCATTTGTTTCCAGGCATTTTTCAATTTCTTCTCTGATTTCAGTGTTGACCCAGTCATTGTTCAGCATCATGCTGTTTAGTTTCTTTGTGGGTTTGGGGGAAATGTTGTTGGTTTTGATATTTATTTTATTCCATTGTGGTCTGAGAATGTGCATGGCAAGATTTCAACCTTATGCAATTAGCTTATGCTTGATTTATGACCAAGGATGTGATTGATCTTGGAGTATGCTCCATGTAGTTATGAGTAGAATGCATATTCTGTGGTTGTTGGGTGGAATAATATGTAAGAATCCACTAAGTCCATTTGGTCAAGTGTCACATTTAGGTTCTGGATCCCCTTGTTGAATTTTTGCTTCGATGATGTATCTACAGATACCAGTGGGATATTTAATTCTCCTGCTATAATAGTGTTAGAGTAACACTATCTTTCTTTAGTTTATTTAGTAGTTTTATAAAAGCTGGTGCTCCTGTGTTGGGTGCATATATGTTTAGGATGGATATTTCGTGCTGATGGATTGAATCTTTTATCATTGTGTAGTGTCCTTTTGCATCTTTTTAAATTTTTGATAGCTTAAAGATTGTTTTGTCTAATATTAAGATTGCAACTCCTGCCTTCTTTTGTGATCGATCTGCCTGGAAATTTGTTTTCCATCCTTTAACTATGAGTCTATGTGCATCCCTTATAGCGAGATGAGTCTCCTGGATGCAGCAAATAATGGGGTCATGGTTTCTTATCCAGTCCACCATTCTGTGACTTTTCATTGGTGCATTTAGTCCATTCACATTCTGGCTAATTATTGAAATGTGGGGATTTATCTCTGTCATGAGATTCTTAAAGAGTTGTTGCTGTTCCTGTTTGTTTGTTGTCTCTGCTTTGGTTTTTAGATTGATTCAGGTGTGTTTTCCATCTTTTCCCTATACTCTTATGAAGAACATTGTCACTCTTTTCTCCTTTTCTTCTGTGTTTAAAACTTTTTAAAGTGTTTCTTGTAGAGGTGGTATGGAGGAGGCATAAATTCTCAGGGATTGTATGTCTGGGAACAATGTTAATCCTCCCTCACTGATGAAGCTTAGCATGGCTGGGTAGGTTATTTTTGCTCAAAATTGTTTATCTTTGAGAACTTTGAAGATTGGACTCCAAGCTCTTCCAGCCTGAGGTGTTTCTGTAGATAAATCTGCTGCCATTTGATTTTGTCTTCCCTGGTAGGTAGTCTGATCTTTTTCTCTTGCTGCCTTTAGGATCTTTTCTTTTATACCCTCTTTGTTTGGATGAATTAGTATGTGTCTGGGAGTTGGTCTTCTCATTTGTTGTCTTGAAAGGGTTCTCTAAATCTCTTGTGTTTGAATTTTTGCATCACTGATGAGATGAGGGAAATTTTCTTGAATAATTTCATGGAATGTTTGTTCCAAGGTGGTCTCTGTCTTTCTTTCTGCCTCAGCAAGTCTAATTACTCTTAGGTTCAGTCTCTTGAAGTAACTGTTCATCTCTTGAAGGTTTTGTTCTGTCTTTTTAAGCTTCTTTTTTATGTTTTTGACAGTTTGGGTTTGTTCTGTATTTTGGTCTTCAAGCTCTGAGATTCTTTCTTCTGCTTGGCTAATTCTCCTTTTCATGCTTTTTAGTTTGTTATTTAATTTAATCACAGTATTCTTTACTGCTGTTATTTCATTAATCAGTTCCTTCCTATTTTCCTCTTGTCTCTCCTCAATTCTTTTTATTCCTTCTATTAATGTTTTGATGTCTGGGTCTGTCATATGTGACCAGTCATTCTGGGGGCTCTTTATTGTTTTCATTCCAAAGTCTGTTTTTTCAGTGTTTGACCTCCCAGGGGTCTGTGTGAGATTTATATCTTCTTTTGATTTTTCTTCCCTTGTGTAGATTTTTCTCCCCACTTTTTTCTCCCCACCCCGTCTTCTTTAATTCAGTTGTCAAGGGGTGGAGGAGTTGCTTTTACTTCTGTTTGTTTAATCTCCTATTCTTCCTTATGTATACCCTTTGGCTTTGTTCAATTCTGGAGCTGGACTATAGGTTAGGAGTGATCCATTTTTGCAATTTTGAGATTTAATTGAGGGGAGGAACTGTGATTCAAAATCTTTCTGCAGATCTCATTATACACCAACAGGTGTATGGATAAATTGGAACCCACTTCCCACTGCCTTGTAATCTGCCCATGCAGTAGGGTTATAGACTTACTCCCTGAAAGAAAAATGAGGTAAGAAAATGGAAAAGAATGGAACAGGAGTGGGGGGGAAGGGGGAGGTGGAGATTGAAGAGTAAGAGGGTAAACAGACAAATGTACCAACTAACAAAGGAAAAGAGACACAAAGACAGATACAAGTAAAAAGAAACAACAACAAACAAACCAACGAACATACAAAAAAAACTAAAACATGCAATCATGCAGACATATAAGCTAACCAACCTCCTTATTGGTGTATTATTCCCCTACACAATGATGAGGTCTAAAGAGAAAAAATAAAATAGAATAGAATAAAGTCAGTAAACTAGCAGAACCAAAGCAAGTATGAAAACATTATTGATAACAGTAAAAAGAGAGCCGGGCTCGGTGGCTCAGCCTGTAATCCCGCGCCTTTGGGAGGCTGAGGTGAGTGAATTGCCTGAGCCCGCGGG
>NW_007249358.1:166898-263145 GCF_000164805.1 Carlito syrichta
AAAAAAAAAAAAAAAAAAAGAGAGAGAGAAAAGGGGGAAAAAAGATGGATACGACAAACAGACAAAGAATTAAAAAATAAAAATAAAATAGCAGAACCAAGCACACTCTGAGACTTTTCCTTTAAGTCCAATGTCCTTTCAGTTATGATTTCTAGCTCTTATTGCAGTCTGGTAGAGTTGTTCACAGATAGGGTCTGTTACCCCTGGCCTGCTGTGGATGTTTGTCCAGATCTGGGCTGCCTGACAAATCTGTCATTCGGATCTGCCCTGTGTCTATCTAGCATGGGGTATGGGCTTCTGTCCCTCCCATTTTGATATTGTTACCTTGAATCCCAAACTGGGAGATGGGCCCAGCTGGGTGGAGCTAGTATCATGGCTCCAGCTGATCTCTTTTTCCCCTGCAGCCCAAGACTGCTGGACAATGCAGGCCAGCGTAGCACTGGGTACTTGGGCCAGACTGGGTGGAAGTCAGAGGCCACCCAGGGTGAGAGGGAGCAGGCAATTCTAGGAGCAGTGGCAGCCACTGCTTCAGCAATGTGTGGGAAGAGCTCCATGAATCTGGCTCTGGATGAGGGATGGGCTGTGGCAGTGGCAGCAGCAGTGACAGTTTCAGTAGTGCGGGGCTTGTGGGGGAGGCTCCGCGGGTCTGGGAGCCATGGGTCACCTCAGGCAGGAGTGGGGCAACAGCGGTGGTGGCGGCAGTGGCAGCTGAGACGACATGGGCTGAGCAGCGTGTGAAGAGAAGGCTGGCAACAATGAGAGTCACAGCCTCCGGGGAAAAGCAAGAGTCTTTATGGGTGTTCTTTTTCGTGGAGGGTCTCAGGGACCAAACTGCCCTGTGGTCATCTTGCCAGAAGTCCCTAATTTGCATTTCTTTGATGACTAATGGGCCTGAGCATTATTTCATGTATTTGTTGGCTTCTAATATGTCTTTTTTTGTGAAATGTCTATTCACATGTTTTGCTTACTTTTTAATAGGGCTTTTGTTTTTGTTTTTGTTTTCCTTTTGGCACATTTGAATTCCTTGTATAACCTGGATGTTAGGCCTTTGTCATATGTACAGTTGGCAAATATTTTTTTTCCCTTCTGTGGAATGTCTTCCCACTCTTTTTTTTTCATTTTATTTTATTTTTTATTTTAAAGCTCTCTTGATGGTTTCTTTTGCTTTGCAGAAGCTTTTCCATTTGATGATGTCCCACTTGTCTATCTTATCTCTTATGGCATAGACATCTGGGGTTTTGATCAGGAATTGGTTGCCTCTTCCAATTTTTCTAAAGGGCTCTCCTGCATTTTATTTTCTATGATTTTTTTTTAACCTGTCCTAAGTAGAATTCTACATGTACAATAAACTACCTCTGCACTGGAATTAAACTGTGAGGCAATGTTTGCTGTTAAAAACACATGCACGATAGCATAATTAAAGTATGCACTGGAGTATTAAGATCAGGGCTGGGTAGTAATAAAGATAATGATCACAGGTTAAGAGGGAGAGAGAGACAAAATAGATACAAGGCACTTCAGGCTTTATTGTGATAAGTCAGTCATTTTAGTTAAACTTTTTGTCACACTATGCTGAGACATACTATAGTCTTTTTTTTTTTTTTTTTTGAGTTGGAGTCTCACTCTGTCACCCAGACTGGAGTGCAGTGGCCACTCCTGGCCACTGCAGCCTCGACCTGCTGGACTCCGGCAATCCTTCCACCTCAGTCTTCCAAGTAGCCGGAATTACAGGCATGTGCTACCACGCCCGGATGATTTTTTTGATTTATTGTAGAGATGAGGTCTCGCTGCCCAGGCGGGTCTCGAACCCGCGGGCTCAGGCAATTCACCCACCTCAGCCTCCCAAAGGCGAGGGATTATAGGCTGAACCTCCAAGCCCAGCTCATAGTCTTTGCATGTCACTTTGCATGTTAATGAGGAACTTTAACACTGCTGGCACAGTTCTTTTCCCCAAATATTTTGCATAACTTATTTTACATAATAATAAATTCCAATTATTTGCTTTTTGTAAACTATTAGTTCAGAAACCCCTCACTGACATTGTTTAACATGACTAAGTGCCATAGACTTTTTAATGTAGATTTTATCTGAGAGAAAAACTGTGGGAATAGCTAAGCTTAGTTTCTGAGATATTTATTTCATGTGATAAATTTGAAATACTTTCAAAAATGTAATAAATAATAATACAATCCTAAATTCTTCACTGTAGTAATAATGTAAGAATTATCTGAGCAAAGCATCTTCCTTTCAGGTAATCTGTTAATTTTTCATCCACTATATTTCCATAAAATACAAAAGCTCTGCTGCATTTGATTACTGTGGTAGACAATTTACAACATGCAACCTTCTGATTTCTTTTGTTGTTTCTTTAATTTTGTGTTTGACATCGGTTAATGCTCTAGCAGCTTTTCTAAATACCTGTCATTAACAAAATAATGTGTTTTTGTTATACTCCAAACTAATTTCATGGATTTTACAAGCCTCAAGATTGGTTAAGAATCCATAATTTTTTAGCTTTCTTCTCAATGCATCCGTATGAAATTTTCATTCTTTCCAACAAATAACAACCTCAAGGTATTTTATCTATCAGCTGTTTCTGTCTATTGACTCTTCTTTACTGAAGAGAAATGTTAATTTTGTTTTAATTATTTAAGTAAGAAATATAAACAAGATACGATCAAAAGGCTGAGGCACAAAGTGATTGCCTGTGCCTCACATTCATTAATGGTAGGGAGAGTGACATAACAAGTAAATTTGAAATGTCCCACTGTAAAAAATGATAGGGAAATGAAGTGTCAGATATGTTAATTAGCTTTATTTAATCATGCCATATGATATGCATATATCAAACCATCACATTGTGTCCCATAAATGTATATGGCTATAATATGTCAAGAAACACACACACACACACACACACACACACACACACACACACACACACACACACACACACATCGTGGACAGAGGCAAGAGGCAAACCTTGCAGGTAGCTATTCTGTAGATCTATTCTGAGGAGTAACTGTCATCTAGTACCCCCAATCTCAGATTTTAAGCAGAAATAAATATTTCAAAATTGTGTTATATATTAGGGCTAGGCCTATTAATATTCTAACTTGGTCTTTTCTCATTAATTTCAGAAGAAGGGCAGGACAGCCTGAAGATTATTAGGTGCTCATTAAGAAAAAGCCTTAATGTGATAAACCAGGGGCATAAAATAATAGTACTCAGATGTTGCAACACAATATTTAATGATCTTAGTCTGCAAGCTGATGTTAAGCAAGAGTTTTAAAATTATCATGCTTCATCAGGGTATCAAAAAAGTAATAAAAAGGCAGTTAATGTGCTGCTATTTTTCATTTCTCAAGAGATATAAAGGAGAAATTAAAAAGCAGAAATAAAATAATTTTTAGTCTTATTTAAGTTTCAACTACATAAATCAAAGCCTAAATTTGCAATCCCTAAGTTTTCTCACTAGCACTTGATATTCTGTTCCTAAAATACACATGTATCATTGATTTCCTTAAAGGCCCAAATTTATTTGGTCCTGATTTTAGCCCAAGACTTTGATTGTAAGAGTGCAACAAAAAAATTCAATATTAACTATTCTCTTAACATATCATGTGCAAAACTATAGAAAAGAAAATAATATCTCTCAGTCTTTGCTTTCTACTTGTTGCAGCCAAAGGAAGCAGCATGTGGAAGGAAATGTATCCTAAATGGGCTAAAACACTCAAGTCTGAAAGGAATGTTCCCTCTGTGGGGAGGGGAAGGTGAATCACGTCATATTTAGAGGGCATCACTGGCTAGTCTCCAGGTAAGGCCCACAAGGGACACCCTCACAACCCCCTCCATTACCGCAGATCAAAGCCACCACATCAGAGTCCAATTATTATTCAGAAGGACAATTAGCACAAAACTGGTTCTCTAGTGTCTCATGTACTCTGAGTGCACAATTAGTATTGCTTTATTTCAGTTTCTGTTTTGCTATTTATTCATAGTTTAGATGCAGACTCTGTTAATTGCATATTTTCTCAATTAACTTTCTGAGATATTTATTGTTATTACAATGATTAGAATATTCTCTATTCAAAGAGCATAGCACAAGACTATAGTTATAAAAATCACCAAAGACATTTTAGATTCATAAGTAATAAGTAACGATTTCACCATTTGGAGAATTTATGAAGAAATAAGCTCTATAATGCAATTGCTTAGTGTTCCATAACATGATAATAAATAATTAAGAACAAAAAATAATACATTAGTCCCCAGTAACTATATATGTCACTTGTGGTCAGCAAATTAATGTATGAGTAAATCAACATTTTCCTCTTAAAATAAAAATAACGTAAGCTGTGCTTATAATACATATCATCAGCTGTGCTAAAGATAACCCTTATAATAATTTAATTAGTAATTTGCTAAGAGCACCTTCTTTGTATAACTGATCTTATATCTTATATCTATATGCTTTGCCTGTAATCAATGATATTATTTTTTAACTTCTGGGATTGACAAGCTAAAATTACATAATCTAGGACGGACTGAAAAAACCAGTATTCTGTTAAAAGACTGTGGAAACATTGCTCACAAAAGTACTATTCAGTGTATTATAAGATCCTCTACTTTTTATGCTTTAAATGATTTACCTTTAAATGTACATACATGAGAGATGTTTTGCTAAATTTTTAGAAAATATTTTGTGCAATTAATTTTATCATGTCATTGCAAATAAATCAGTGGGAGAAACATGACCATACAGAAATAGTCCAAAGTCTCTGCTGCTTTATGAAAGTGAATCACAAGTTGTATATTGGTTCTTCAGTAAAGATGCTTAATATTCTTCATAGGAGGACTGAAAGAAAATTAAGTCCCTGCTGATATGCAAAGCATAGGTGATTCTTGTGTCAGTAGAGTGGTGGGTTGAATAGTAGCCCTCCAAAATTCATGTTATCCCAGCCCCGCAGAATGTGACTTTATTTGGAAATAGAATCTTTACAGATATATTTAAGGTAAGAATTTACATAAATTCGTAATGGATTAAGGTGGACCCTAAATCTAATGAACGTTCTTATAGGAGACAAAAGAGGACAGGCCGGGCTCAGTGGCTCAGCCTGTAATCCCGCGCCTTGGGAGGCCGAGATGAGTGGATTGCCTGAGCCCGCGGGTTCGAGACCCGCCTGGGCAACTTGGCGAGACCTAATCTCTACAATAAATCAAAAAATTAGCCGGATGTGGTAGCGCGCACTTGTAATTCCAGCTAACTTGGAAGGCTGAGGTGGAAGGATCGCCAGAGCCCAATAGGGTCGAGGCTGCAGTGGCCGCTCACAGCCACTTCACTCCAGTCTGGGTGACAGAGTGAGACTCTAACTCAAAAAAAAAAAAAAGAGGACACACAGAAACACAAAGGGAGAATAAGACAGTATGAAGACAGTGGCAGAGATGGGAATTGTGCTGTCATAAGCAGAGGTACACCTGGGGCCACCAGAAGCCGGAAGAGGCTAGTAATCACTCTTTTCCAGAGTATTCTTAGGGAGCATGGCCCTAATCACACTTTTATTTTAAACTTCACCCTCAAATACTGAGATAGAGTAAATTTCTGCTGTTATAAGCCACCAGATTTGTGAACATTTGTTATGAGAGCCCTAGGAAACTAATACAGGTGGTAATTTATAAAAAGTTGCTTCATTCCCTCCAAGCTAACAACTCTTATTAGCTTGGTGAATTTTCAGCAGACCAATTATGAAAAAAATGTTGATTCTAACATAAAATCATTAAAATAGTGTAAATTTAGAATATGAGAAAAACCTGAGTCATAAATTAGACATTTTCAAAGGTATGAAAAATTATATGAGGAATATGCAAAATATAAGAGCATATGAGAAATGAGAATAGGTAAAGAGTTTATGAAGACAACACTGAATTTGCGAGTTTGTTTACACAAAGTCAGAGAATGTCTTGATTGGAAATCACCTTAAAGATATCCTAGTTTTCTATTTTAATATCAGATAATTGACTCTCCTCTTCAAAATTCCTAGATGCTTTTTCATCTTCTTTTTGAACAACTTTCATGGCAGACAAAAAAAACCAAAACTTTCTATTTTTAGGTAACATTGTCAGTATCTTCTTTATTATAATAAGCCCAAACCCCAAGTCTGCATAGAAGACCTTCAAATACTTATGACTTATTCAGGCAAAAATTCACACTTCCTCCTAAAATTTCTTATATGAAATGATTCATTTCCTAACCTTCTCTTCATTCAGATCACAACTCATTGGAAACAATATGACTCATTTACAGATTTCTTAAAATAAGAATTCTAAAATTAAGCGCTATTCTTCTAGTGATTCTAATCAAGGCAGTAGAATCAGATTGGCTTTACTATGTACTATTTTTATACCATTTCAGTTTAGATTGCATTAGCATTGTTGACAGTCAAGTTATTCTTTCTGTGCAAAAAACACCACTGGTACTTTGCTTTATAGGGCTTCTAGATTATTTTTCCAATAAATAGTGGGGTATTTTTTTGTACTTAAGGACAATATTTTACATTTATCTTTCTTATTTTTTAATCTCATCATATTGTAGGGATTCATTATCTCTGTTCTAACTTTTTGCCTTATCAATTTTGGAGTGAACAGTGTCCTTTGCTCTCCTTCCCAGTTTAATTTGTGAAAGGTAGAAATGTGCTTTTTATTTTAAATTATGATTACATGTATAAAGTTTTTAATTTTTAAATAAAATTTTAGTTAGACAAGACCCTGAAGTAATTTAATAATACTGATGTGAATGAGAATACAATCTATTTTTAGTGTAAAGTCACTCTGAAACATAAATGATTGAGAACTGCTGTTCTTTTTAATTTAAAGAGTCTGAATTTGCATATTTTATTTTGTTTATTAATCTCTAGTGCCTAACAGTTTCAAAATAAAGTGTTAAATCAATAATAAATTTGACTTATCTTGATGGGTTTCTCCTTATATTTGTAGGTGTAACACTTTTTTGCCCTTGTGAAAAACATTCCATTTGTCCTGAAAGCAGTGGTAGGTCAATTTCTCATTTAAATAACTAACTGACACTATTCCTGGATGTATATAGAATGGGTCATCTAGATCATTTAAATGATATTTTATCAACAGTAATTTTGGTCATCTAATATGTGAAAAAATAGATGAGTTTATTATAAATGTGTTGATGAATAAAGTTAGCAAATAATTTATGCATAAGGAATGCAAAATTCACCTCTAGAGATTAAAATTCACTTACTGATGGTTAAAACATTTTATAGGATAAAGTATTTTTTAGGAAGACTAACTACCTAATAATTAAAATGCTTTCAGAGGATAGACATTTTCTTGAAATATTCACTAGAGAACAATGTCTTGTTATTAGAACCACAAGACAGGAAACCTTTGTTTTTAGGTTCTCTAGTTTTTTGACACCAAAGAAGACTTTCCCACAAGTATCTAATACATACAAAATTGATATATGAACTACAGCACAATATTTATTAAATCCATAGAAGTAAACCAGATTAACATGTCTTTCACTGAATATTTTCTCTTCCTTTAAATGTCTATTTTTGAATTTAAATTATAGTCACTGAGATATGGGTGAGTTTTAAATAAGAGTAAGAACAGTAAACTGAATAATTTAAATAGTGAGAAAATATTGTTGTAAAGATATAAACTACTGTTAATATAAAATCCTTTTAGTCTACCAAATTTGGCAATGGGGGACTAGACAATTTGGATCAACATTTATGATATAGGTATAGAAAACATATGCAATATAATTAAAAATTTTATGATAACAAAAAAATTGATTGATGGCTTAACAACATGTAATATACAGATTTATATACAAACGAGGAACTAGAAGATAGTTCAGAAAAAAAAATTCATAATAGTCAAGAAACAAGAAGTTCTTCACACTTTTAAATAGCCCTATGAGTCCCAAACAGGACAAAAAGTGAAAATCATGCCTGGTAATATCATAGTAACAAGTGTTAAAAAATATATACGCTTGTATCAAAACATCACATGTATCCCATAAATACATACAACTATTATGTTCCCATAACATTATTTATTTAATTTTAAAAGGTAAAATCTTGAAATTAATAATTAAGATGATATTTAAAATTGAAATGGTCAATTGATAACTAGCTTCTAACAAAAATACATAAAGTCATAAAAAAGTGGAATTTTCAATAACAGAAATAGAGATTCCAAAGACATTAAAAAGATAATAAGATAATATTATGCATAGTTCTGTGTCAATCTAGTTGACAACTTAGATAAAATTGACAGATCCTTTACAAGACAAAAATTAACAAAACTGCCATAAAAAGTAAAATCTGATTAGTCTTATCTCTATTGAAGAAATTATAACTTAAAATCTTTCCACCAACACAACTTCAGACTCACATAAATTCACTGATTTATTTAGTTATATTTTTAGAAGAAGTAACATTAACTCTGAACAAAATTGCTGAAGGAATACAAAAGAAGGAAATTTTTCCAACTTATTTTATGAGGCTAATTAATCCCTAATGCTAATATCAAGAAATACCTTTAAAAGATAAATAAACCTATAAGCCAATATACCTCATAAGCATAGATCTCTAAAATGTTCATTGGTATTATGATAGAATCAATCAATTATAAAGAGAAGAATGCTTCATGGGAATAGGAGTTTAGCTATGTAATGCAGTATTTTATTTTTATTCAAAATCAATCAATATTACTTTACCATATAAATGGGAAAAAGTGAAGTATCAAGTGAAAATTTTAGTAGCAGCATATAAGATATTTGAAAATTCAATACTTATATATGATAAATAAAATAAAACCCCTCATCAAATTATTAGTAGAAGGGAACTATCTCCACTGATAAAGGCACCTATGAAAAACTACTGATAACATTAAATAATGAATATCTGAATTGCCTCACTCCTCCTCCAAGATTTCGCCCAAGGAATGAATGACCATTTTTAGTACTTCTGTATTACATTGTTATGGAGGTCCCACTTGTTTCTCTGGCTCAAAAATAAATAAATAAATAAAATTCATATAATTTGAGAAAGAAGTTAAGACTGGCATTATTTGCACATTTTGATTCTGTTCATAGACAATTTAAGGGACTCTACAAGAAAGCTATTTTAAGTGAGAATTTAGTGAGGTTTAAAACACACAGTTGCATTTTTTGTTTATTAAAATAAATGAGAAATAAAAATAATTCCATTTAAAATAGCATCAAACATGCAAAATAACCAGGGATTTAACAAGACATAGGCAAGATTTCTACACTGAAAATGTCAGAGTTCACAGAGAGAAAGTTAAAGACCTTAATAATTGCCTAAATATATCATGTCCATGCATTGACAGACTTATCATTATAAGGTTCTAATTATTTTTAAAATTGATTGACAAATTCACTACTGTAATATTCAAAAATCCATCAGGTTTTTGGCAGAATTTAGTAAGCTGATTCTAAAATTTATATGGAAGTACACAGGATCAGACTAATCAAAATAATTGTTAAAAAGTTATAGGATTTTCACTATGCAATTTTTAGAATTACAATAAAACTAATCAAAACAGTGTGATATAAGTGTGTGTACATAAACACACACATATATATACATTTTTAATAGATAGTACAGAAATAGACTCTCATGTCAATTGATTTTCAAAAAGATTCCAGAAAATTCAATGAGAAAAGATAACTTTTTCAACAAATACTTCTGAAACATATGGATATCCAAATAGGTAAAAAAGCCCAGATTGATTTTTATTTTATACAGAAATACTAACAAAAAATGTTTTACAAACCCACCATAAAAATTTAGAAGAAATTATAGAAGTGTTTGCAATATTGTTGTAAACAAATAATTCACAAAACACAAGACACTAGGCATAGAAGAAAATGTATGAATGTGCACATATAAATTCAATTTTATGAAACATGAACCTTTCTAAAAGAGAGCATCGTGGAAATGAAAGTTAGTTAAGCCTCATACTAGGACAAATGTTATATATTTATAAGCCTGAATACAAAATATATAAGAAATTTTATACATGCATACGAAGCAAAACATTTGTTAAAAGTTTGAAAAGACACTTTACAAATATTTATGAATGGCCTGTAAGCATGGACTATGTGTCCCACACCAGTAGTCAACAGGGAAATTCAACTATAAGTGAAATCAGATATTAATGCATACTTAAAATGACTAAAATTTAGAAGTCTGACAATACCAAGCACTGACAACAATTTGAAGAAACTAAAATTTCTTATATTGTGGGTGGGAATAAAATGGTAACCACCATGGAAAACAGTTGACATTTCTTATTAAGTTAAATACACACACAACACACACACACACACACACACACACACACACACACAATATATATATATGTATATCACTATATATGTGTATATATATATATATTCTTTATATATATAAATATATGTATATATGTATATATATTTTTTTTCTTTATATATATGTATATCACTATATATATATGTTGTGTATATATATATATATATATATTTTTTTTTTTTCTTTATGACACACCAATTTTACTCCTAAGCATAAACCCGAGAAAAGTAATAGTATATGTCCACCCAAAGGCTTATGTATAATTGTTTTATTTATAATATATCAAATCTGGGAATGGTCTATAGTCCAAAAACTTGTGAAGAAATATATAAATTGTTGTCTATACACAAAATGGTATACTAGTAAGCCATAAAGAAATAACAATACAACCAACACAGTCAACAATTCAAAATGTTTTACATTTCAAAAACATTTTGTGAAGTGAAAGAAGCCAAATACACGAAATTTTGTTTTATTATTCCATTAATATTAAATTTTAGAAAAAAGAAACTAATACAAAGGGGCCCTCCAAAATATCCTGAATTATCTTATGGAGGGTAGTGTAGTACAGGCTTCCCCTGCTGGTTAAGTGCTCTAGGAACTCATAGCCTTCTGTGTAGCAGTTAGCATTGTTGTGAAAGGCTGCACTTGGCTTCAGTGTTTTTTGTTGTTGTTGTTGAGATTCTTTCAAGTATTTGCTCATTTCATGATGGGTAGTTTACAAGCACTCCTGTCCAAACTGCTGCGAGTGTTCAGCAAGTTTTGACCCCTGTGCCCCAGTCTCCCCGTTTACCCAATCGCATTGAATAACTTTTTTTGTTTCCTTGGAAGAAAAAGTTCTCAAAGGGAAATGTTTTCTGATTTGGAAAAGATGAAACAAAAAAATGGCAGAAGCACTAAAAGGTATCAAAATTGACAAGTTTAAAAACTGTTCTGAGCAGTGGAAAAATAGTCTTGATAGGTGTATTTCATCAGAGAGTACTTGGAAGGTGACTCACGTTTAAACAAGTAAGAATAAATACATAATTTTTAATAAATAAATTCTAGTTTGGGGGAACCTTTTTTGTATATGGTGAAAGAAAGTAAGTCAATAACTGCCTGGCACCAGGAATTGGGGAGAAGATTGATTGAAATGGGGCACAGACATTCATTCGTATTCCACAAGGAGCTAAATGGAACTTACTAAGTTCTTTTCAGCTTTCACAATAAATATATACTTTTTATTCTCCTTCAATATTCCTGACATTTACTAACAATATTTTCTGGTGAATCTTTTTTCCTAAGGAATTTAGAGTATCTTCAGAATTATAGGAGAAATGTAAATGATGTCTTAAAATATAATGATAATATAACAAATTTTACTTCAACAAATAAATTAGTCAAATGAATCTCCTATGTTCCTGCATTAGTAAAAGTTTTAGTGGTTCTATTTTGATTTATCATTTCCCACTAATTGTTCCAGAAACTTGAAGGTTAACTCGGGTAAGAAAGGCCAGTCCTGACTCTAAATGTTCACAAAAGAGAGCTCAAATATTTAATCAGACTGAAAGCTGACTCCCAATTAACTGCTGACATCAACTCTAATACCATCTCCATTTACTGCTCTAATGTAGGCATTTTGATAATGTTTTAAAGGGTGTGTTATAGTACTATAGGAACTAAGTCTTGTTCACAATACTTATCTTTGGTGGTTTAAATCCCCATGATCTTAGGCTTTAGTAAATACTCATATTTTTAACCAATGAAGAACCCTAACAGGAACGGGTAATTCTTTGAGTGGGATTTTTCCAATTTCTCAGCCTTGTCCTAGAACACATATTTCTTTGTTTAGGGTTCCAAATTACTACACTTATGTTTACTATAATTTCCTTTGACATTTTTTTCAAAACATAACTACATATGTGGACTAATGAGCCTGTGGATCTTGGTGTAGAAAACATCAACGAATTAGAGGTTCTAGTTGCTTGATATTCTATAGCTTGAGAAGCTGGAATCTTGGATTTCAATTGTTCCCTGTATCTTTTAGACCATTATACAAAATTAATTTTCCTTAACCAGGTCCAAAGAGAAACTAGCATGTATTGATCTCCCACTACATGATAGACATGTTTTAAGCATGTTTTAGATATTATTTTGTTTACTCCTCAGTGAAATTCTATGTCACAGGTCTTATTATTATTCCTTTTTACTGAATCACAGAAAACAAACAATTTGCTTAAAGTCACAAAATACATAGTCAACATTACACTAAACTTTTCTTCTACTGGGAGGAAGAAAATCAATCCATCCCTAAGACACAAAAATTGTAATTTCTCAAGCTTTTTTTTCCTCAAGATAATATTTACTTGCTGTATATTTATTCAACTTTCCCTGTGTCCATTCCCTTTTATATCAATTTTTTTAGCTTCCCCTTTCAAGTAATGTAAAATATACCCATGACCCTCAAGACAACTTGCCTTTGTGACATATTCTGGATAATAAAATATTAGTAGGTGTAATGTAAGCAGGTGTTAGAAAATGTACCTGTATTACTTGATGTGATGTTTTGCAATTCTGCCACTGCCATGAAAGAACATGTTCATGTTCCACTGGTCCCAGAAGAGTATGAGACACAGGTAGATCTGAGATCCCCAGTGAAGGTTCCCCAGTCACACTTCACCTAGAGAGGAGAGCCCCAAGACCTGTGTGAGTGATCCCATGAGCAACAAGCCTTTCCTAGAGAAGCCACCCCAATTCACCCAACTGACTACAGATTCATGAACTATCATACTTATTCAATCTAATAGTTATATAGCATAAAATAATTGATGAACTTATTTTATAACTTGGAAGAGCCATTCTGTGGATTTAAAAAATAATTCCATATTCCTGTGTTTAACTATATTTTGACAGCAAGCCATTGGCAAATTTTGATTGGCAGTTTTTTTAATTAAAAGGTTATCTAAACCCAGACATTTAATTTATGTAAAAATGATGAGAATAATAAATATATTTTACTGTATACTATGTATGTCAGACAGTTTACAAGTTTTATCTAATCTACCTCTCACAATACCCACAGTAAAATTGTAAGGTTTAAGGTAAGTTTCATCATACCTGATATATAAAAGCAAGGAAACTGTAATATTAGGTAAGATTTCTTGCCCGTGGTCAATAACTGGATTGTTACTTAGTAAGTAACAAAGCCAGAATTTAAAGCTAGGACAGTTTGACTGTAAAGAAAGCATGTGATATTTATTCTTAAGGTCTGGTTTAGGAATACTAGTTAATGAACTCAAATAGCTGACAAGCACATTTTATTCCTTATGGCCTCATTTTCCTTGTCCGCAAAACAGCCATTATCACAAGTACCTCATGAGATTCAGTCAGTATTTCCCATTACTTGAACTGGCTTTGGTATATTTGCCTCACAAATAGCATCCTTATGTCTGCCAAAGACATATTCTCCTGGAAGGTAATGTGTCATGATATTCTAATTAGGAGTATATCATGTGATTTCTGGATGGATTTCAAGTTTTATAGAAGTAGAAGTGAAAGTTGTTCATCTATTTAATTTCTCTCACTGATACATCAGGTAGAATATTATCAGACAATTTGCATAGACCTGATTCCTTAGCACTGGGGTTTTCGCACTGGGATCACAAGTAGAACTTCCAAACACCCTCGTGGACCCCTATTTTTAATACCCCTTACCAATCACCATCATTTTATGCACCCCAAATCTTCTCTCTCTCTCTCTCTCTCTCTCTCTCTCTCTCTGTATCTCTCTCTCTCTCTCCCTCCTTCAAATACCCAGTCCTGTTGAAAGGACAAGAAGTTGAGAGTCAAGGGCCTAGCCTAAGTAGATGTTCATGTTTGGAGAAAGAAAAAGAAGAAAGAGAAACAAACACAAAAACAAACCTCCTGCTGATTTCTTCTGAGGACTGATCTTTCCATGAAAGTTCAGCATTAGGTAGAGAAGAGGAGAGATGCTGAAAATGGAAACCTATGTGGAAAGAGCAAGGAGAACTCATAAAGAATTATAGAAGTAATGGGGAGGAAGCAGCAGTGGAGGGGGCAACAGAGAGCGAGATTTGGAGCGAAACTACATAGTGGAAGGAGACTGATGGAGTGTGCACTACTGGTAGAACTAATAGGACAGGAAAAGGTTATATTGTTCATTTCAAAGAATCAGAAAGGGGTCCTAATGACTATTTCAAAAGCACTCAATTATATTTTTCTAACTATTTTGATTGTTAATGTGCACATTCTTTTCTATATGTCCTTTAGGCATCATTGAACTACCTTGATTTAGCTGCATTCATTCCTAAGTCATTCTTTCTTTTCTAGAGAATAACCAAAAGTGAAATTTAGATTCTTGTTGGTTGTCATGAGTGCTACCTCAGTATCTAGGAATCTCCTTATACTCCACCTCCATACATAGTACTACTATGTTTTACTTTATTTTCTTTGAGACAATTATGTCTGAACTTTATGTATTTATTAATAATTTTTTTCTTAAAATACAGTGCAAGCAAGAGCTTTTCTATGGTTAATGTTCTGACTCAGAGAAGATATTTACTAAATATTCACAGGTAACTGACTTATAAGAATGTATGAAGATAAGACTGTATGAAGATTTATGTATTTATAATAATTTTTTTCTTAAAATACAGTGCAAGCAAGAGCTTTTCGATGGTTAATGTTCTGACTCAGAGAAGATATTTACTAAATATTCACAGGTAACTGACTTATAAGACTGTATGAAGAGTAAATTCACACATTTTTCTTCCCTCTGCTCTCTCCCTCATCCTCCAATTTATACATCTGTAGTATGAGAAAAGAACACAGTTGCTATTGGGTAGAATTTATTTTCCTGGAGATTGAGGAAACATTTGTTCGGGGTATGTGGGAAAGACATCTGCAGAACTTGTTACTAACTTTGACGTGAATGTAGACAGTATTTTGTATGATTATTAGATTGCACTGAAACAATCTAGATCACTGCTGTATCTCCTTTACCAAAGTAAGGCTCTTCAATCATTGTAATAATGGAAATTGCAAGAAGATTGACAGAACAATCCCAGTGTGGGTCTCAGAACACATTCAGTATAGAATCAAACAATAACGTCATATTATCCAAGTCTCTGGGACTATGGCTGTTCTCTCTGACATCTCATCAATATCGAAGCTAATATTGTTTAGCATGTAATATCAGTTCTCTTTTGTTTCTTTTTATGTTGGCTTGAATAGCCTGAGGTTGAAACTGCATATTATGATAAACATCCAGATTTCAGCTGTCTTTTGGCTATAGACCCATGGCACTTTTCCATAATCAACGTAATAGGTCACAGTTATTTGAACAAAAGCAGAAATATTGGTTAATTAAGAAGATAAATATGTTCATTGATTGGTATCATTAAATAAATGTTCATTTTTATATAACAAATTTGAAATTATGTTATTATAACACAGATCATTATTGTAATATTCATGAAACCAAATCAGAATATATAATATTAGAAATATAGATTAGAAAAGAGGAGTCAACATTTTTTTGAATAAAGTGTTCATAATTTGCTCTGAAATTGTGTTTCATCATATTTCTTGCACCCATTAGAAAGAGGGCGTGATATCTAGGTCTGTGCTTTGACTCACACTATTTTGTGAATTAAAATATATAAACATGATACTATGGATAATAAAGTTATTCTAATATTGTTAATTGTATACTTAAAGGTATGCAAATTACATAGTCACTATTTTGCACTCAATTCTATGTGGGAGACACTGACTAGCTGCTATTCACCAAGTCCATTTTCTCTTCCTATGGATAACTGGACTTTGTTTCTCAACCTCCTTTGCAATTGGTTGTGGCCCAATGACTGAATCCCCACCAATGGGAAATGAAGTAATATGAACTGAAATCAGTTCTGAAAAATATCAACTTCAGTCAACCGCACATTGTCTGCCATGCTCTTTCCACCTCTGACTCACTAATAAATATGAGTTGAGCAACAATTAAACTACATATTAAAGGTAAAAAACTCAGAAGTTAAAAAAAAACATACCTGTGAACTATTATATTGCCTGCCAATTAGAAACAATGATAGTTTTATTCTATGTAAGTCAGAATTAAATTTCAACTGTACTGAGTCATTATACAATGTTTTATTTTTCATGACATGATTTTTTAACTTTTGCATTAGCTGTATCAGGCTATATGTGTTTTTTTCTGTAATAATTTCTTCCAAAAATATGAAACATGAGACAAGTAAGCAAAAAAATGGAAATGCACTTACTTAAATTGTTTATTTTATTTATTTAACAATTTATAAATTTTGAGGCCAGGTCTCACTCTGTCCCCTAGGTTGGAGTGCAGTGGTGTGATCATAGCTCACTCTAATCTTTAACTCCTGGGCTCAAGCAACCTCCAGAGTATTTGAGACTACATGCATGTGCCACCAGGCCTGACTAATTAATTTTTTTTTTTTTTTTTTTGCAGAGACAAGGGTCTTCCTATGTTGTTCAGGCTGGTCTTAAACTCCTGGTCTCAAGCAATACTCCCTCCTCAGTCTCTCAAAGTGTGAGATTACAGGTATAAATCACTGAGTCCAGCCAGCTTATTTTAAACTTTGACATGATTATTCATTCTCCTCCCTTGAAATAGCTGTAAATCACATTCATTTCTAGTTTGCAATATCACCACTGTGATAGGGATAGCATAATAAGAGTGCTTTGGAATTTGTAGGCAATGGTACTAAAGTAAACCATTTCGTGAAGTGCGAAGTGCTCTATTTAAAATACTCAAATTGCTGCAAATTTCGTAATTTTGTCTTTCTTTGTGACTGCGTAATATTTCATATTGTATATGTAGCACTTTTTTTTCAGTCCACTTTCGATGGGCAGCATGGTTGGTTTCCTTGTTATAGCTATTGTGAATAATGCTTCAATAAACATGCATGTGTAGGAATCTTTTTCATAGAGTGATTTGAGTTCCTTTAGATATATTCCCAGAAAGGGGATTGCTGGGTCTTATGGAAGGTCGATTTTTAGGTCTTTTAGGAATCACCACACTGTGTTCCACAGAGGTTGTACTAGTTTACAGTCCCACCAACAATGTAGTAGTGTTACCTTTTCTCTGCATCCTCTCCAGCATCTGTTGTTTTTTTGAGTTGGTCATGATGGTCATCCAAACTGAAGTTAGGTGGTATCTCAGTGTGGTTTGAATTTGCATTATTTTGATAATCACTGAGACTGAGCAGTTTTTCATATATCTGTTGGCTGCTCATATGTCTTCTTTTGAGAAGTGTCTATTCTTATATTTTGCCCACTTTCTAATAAGACTTTTTTATATTTTGGGCACGTTTAAGTTCCTCAGAGATTCTAGATGGACTTAGAGTCTATAATACTCAGCGATCTATCACAATAACAAAGAACTGAGTACCACATGTTCTCTTTCATAAGCAGACCCTGAACAATTATCATAATACTGTAAGAAAGAGATTGGCAGCAGTGAGAAGCTGCCAGGGAAGGAGGGCCACACTTCATCAATAAGGTACCTGATCTCAAATCAGGTGAAGTGGAGACCAAAGTGAGGCCCAAATTTTACCTGTACAATTACCATTTTTATACATAACCCTGAATTGTACCTCCCATCTTTAAAATTTCTTTAAAAATAAGAAAAATAAATAAAAATAAAATATTCAAGATTGCTATATTTGTTAACTAAGTCACTTTGTGTTGTTAGCTACATACATTTTGTAAGTGAAAACAAAGATTTTAGTAAATGTCCTTTCCTGCTTCAGAAATTAAGAGGAGGCATGGCTTGGGTGAAATAGCTGCACAGCATGGTGTACAAGACTTAAATTGCCTCCAAAGAATAATTGTGAGATTCTATTTCAAAACTTTAAATAGGTCTCAAAAATACTGGCTCCCAATAAAATGACTCACTGAAGAGAGTAGAGATGAGTAAAAATTGAGATGATGGTTTGAAAAATAAAAAAATACGGTCTTACTGTTGACAGAAAAATAGTCTTATGAGAAGTTTTGATTTTAAAGCACTCCAATGAGTAGATATTTTATGTTACTATTTACATTGCTTTTACAAATATTTTTGATGAAAAGTGTTTATCTATTTTTACATCAAAATATAGATCTCATGAATGAAAAATTTAACTGAAAATCATAAAGACAATTTGTTCTAATGTCATCATTCTGACTGGACTAGTCCATGGACTGTGTAATGAACTTATTGCATACACTCAGTAAATGCTTTGGGAATTAAATATATGTAGAGAGAAATATAAAATATTAATAATTTATACAGCCTTAAAAAAGCTTTAACTTGAATATTTTTTAGTAAAACAATTTTAAAGGGAAAAAATAAGGATATAAATTTATGTCCATATCAGTTACCTCATGTTTACTACGTACACATTCATTTTAACATTATATTATATAGATTTATCAATTTAAATATTAAATGTTTTAATAAAGTGTCCATGCTAATTATGCACAAATTTTCATTTTTTTCTTCTCTTTTTCTGTCCATTGTCAATTTTTCATCTATTTGTTATTTCTTATTGTACACTGAATTTACAAAGAAAATCTGGATAATATATTTACCTCATGCAAAATTAAAAATAAAAAACTAATAGAACCTAGGTTTATATCACCTAACCTCTTCAAAGTGTTTATTTTATAATCTTAACTGAATAAGTGAAAAAAAAAAAAATACAAAAATTGGAACTTACATAAATTATGATTTAAAATGTGGTATTCAATATAGTCAAAACAATATATATTAGATGCTATTTTAAAGAAATAAACATTGATTTAGAAAACATATAATCTCACAGGGAAAAAAAAGCATAAAACCCTTAATTTTTTCAGGAAGATACAATGAAAGAATAAAACCTGTAAGATTATATTCTGAATTAATTCATCTTAACATTTGGTGAATAACATGTCAAGAAAACAACCACTATATGTGCTATTGTCCTCTATATATCAATTTCATTTATAAAATAACTTTCTATTGAAAGTATTTTAAGTATTTCATTTATTTATCTTTTAGTAAAATTGTTTTGTATTCTCAGGAATTTTCTCTTTAGTTTGTTTGATGCTCTACTTCAGAGGTCTGCAAATTATGTTTCATGGGCCAAACCCAGTCTCTGCCTACTTTTGTAGATAAAGTGTTATTGCCACAAAGCAGCATTCATTCATTTATGTAATGTCTGTGGTTGTTTTCTCACTGTAACAAAAAGCTTCAGTAGTTGTGACCAAAGACAATTTGTCCAAAAATATTTACTATCTAGCTCTTTACAGAAAAATTTTGCTGACCTTGGTCTACTTAAAAGACCTCAAAAATATCACACTTATTTTAATTTTTCTAATTTTGTTATTTTAATGTATATTAATAAAAGTAAAATGTATAGTAGAAAGATAAAATATATATATAAAACAATGCAAATTATACAATAGAATATAAATATACATTTAAAAATAAATCTTTATGAAAAGTCTTTACTTTAAAACTAGACCTAAAATATTTATTTTTCAGAAACCCATTTGATAATCCATTAATGTCTGGAAAATATTTCCATAATAAAACTGATCTGGGTTGCCATCTATTACCCCCATAATATGACTACATAATGATTTATTTAACAATCTGTTAGTGACCACTTCTCTCTCTCTCTCTTTTTCTTTCTTTCCCTCCATCGCTCTTTCTTTCTTCCTTCCCTCGCTTTTCCCTCTCTCACTCCCTCCCTCCTTTCCTTCCTTTCTTCCTTTCTTCCTGTATTACAAATAATGCTGCAAGAAATATCTAATAGAGTTTGGCTCACATTAGAGGATTTTTTTTTTTTTTTAGGGTAGTCATTAAAGAATGAAATTACAGATAGAATAGCTATACACCATTGCATTTAATTGTTGAATATATCTATTTTAAGCCTGTGTTTGGAAAGTCCTCCACCTCTTAAGACACAGTACATCTTTCATTTAAAAAAGTAAAGATGTAAAGTTTATATATATATCTTCTTGTCCAACCTTGGATCTGAGCCTTGAAAAATCAAAACTGGTTGCTTAGACTTTGGATTAAGAGAGAAAGAAGACAGCAAAGAAGGACAGAGGAGGAAGACAAGGAGGAGGAAGGGAAAGTGGAAGAGGCAGGTGAAGAAGAAGGATGTGAAGAGGAGGAAGAAAAGAAAGAGAAAGGAACGAGAAAAATGAAGAAGGAGGAGGAGAAGAATAGGAGACAGAGAAGGAAAAAAAAGATAAAAAGAAAATGCCTCCCACAGAAAAGAGGGACCATATAGTACATTTTTTGATGGAAGAAGAAAGATAATTGAGGCAACTACAATTTTCCCGGCCACCTCTGTGGAGGTGCACAGACTTGGCATTGATGGTTTTTTGGAGCAAGACCCTTCGTTCTTGTCTAGTGGTGGCAGCAATGAGAATGTCTATCAAATAGTCTGCGGCAGGATGTGAATTTTTTTTCCTGTCTGTTCAGCCTCCAAGACTAGTTTCTAGGCCTTCGTTGGGATTTCTAGAGTCACTTAGTATGTTTTTATTAAATTTATGGTATGCTCACATTATCCATATATGAGTTTTAATTCTTGAAATTAGAAGTTATGAATTATGCGTTTTACCATAAATCATTATACATGACTGACTTTCAAGGAATGGGTAGAATTTTGAATTTCCTATCTGGACTGAAAAGCCTAACAACAGTGTACAATTAAGAGCCTAAAATTCATCATGTCCGGTGTTCAAATAATTAAATCATTTCTTGGATCCACAGTGATAACTGAATGGGTCACTGAAGTCAAGTGTTTTCTCACTATTAGCAAAGAATTTGAATTTTGCAAAGTTGGTTTGTCTTCATTATTCTTCCCACTTCTACATACCCAATTCCAAAAGATATTGTATAAGTTTAACTGTAAAGAATAGGGTCCAACGAATGTGTTAGAATTTGAGATTCTTTTTAGTCTTTCTGTGAGTAAATATCCTGTATTATACTATTTACTTGCTTTTGCCTATAGTGATCATGAGGCCAGTTTTGGAACGTGTGACTGAGCAGATTTCCAGACACTTGTCTTTTGAAATATCTCTATTCCTTCGAGTTATAGTCAACCACCCTCCTCACTTTTCCTGTCTCCCTAATCCATCCTAAGGTCTCAGTTGGAAACGAACACTTATACTGACCAGTGAAACAGAAGATAGCAAAAATGACAGTTTTTCTTCCTATGTAATCCCAAACGTTTGCCCTCAAAGTGACCCTAGAAGTCTTCTGCATTCCACAGATATTTGTAACAATTCTGGCTAATCTTACCAAGGACCATAAATTCATTATTAAATTTAATAAAATCTATCTTTCATCTTTCTGTAATATCTCTTCGTTTCTAGACATATTTCAGAACTGTTAATTAATATGACAATTTTATGAGAATTGGGATAAAACAGAGTCACAAGACCAAGAGCAGCATCTTTATCTCAGTCTAGTAGTTGATGTTGGATTATGAGTTGTTTGGACTAAATTATATACATACACATATATATGTATAACTCTATATATACACACACATATATGTATATCTGTATATATATATAGATATATCCCCTGTAATATTTATAAATATATATATATATCTCCCTTGTAATGCTTATAAATATAGAGCTTAGGTACTTTTGTTTCTTCCAGATAGATTTTTCTCATTGTTGTTACTTTCAGAGAAAATGCTATTTTAATATAAATAAGTCAGTATTATTTTTCTGATGTACATTCTACAGTTATAATCATGAAAATGCTCATTTGATTTCCCTGTGGTAAAAATGAATATGCTCTACACATTTTAAACCATTCGGTTCCCATTTTAATTTCACAAACAGATAATAACTCCATATTCTTTATTGAACATTTGTTTTAATTATAATTATATTATTAACCAACACAGTAAATCTTTAATTCACTCCAACTTTTGACTTATTTGACCGTGTAAAAAGTAAAAAATGTGGTTTACCACGATGTATTGTAAACTAGACAAATTTATAAATGGAGTACTCAGAGCAACATAAATATTAGTAAAACTTTAAAAAACCAAGATTTAATCAGATAAACTGAGAATTTATATTTAATTGAGGCTCTGCTATTATTGCTTCTGGGCAAACACAGGCTAGTAAACAAGAGGCGTATTCCAACTGTAAAATAAAATTACATGTACTCAACGATCCAGACTTCTTTGACACAAAATTTAGTGAATATGATGAATATAATTTTCTTGTCTTTTAGAGGCTTGTTTTTAAGTGAACTTAGAAATGTTTTTCTTCTATCTGAAGTGTATCAAAACTTAAAACGACTGTACCTGTAACTGAACTGGCCTAGAAATATAAGAACATTATAATTTAATTTCCCATGCAGTATAATCTTCATTTGTTATGTAGATGTTAAATAATGTTAAATTATAAAATATACACACTAAATCAGAAAATGATCATATGTTCTGTACTTAAATATAACACAAAAATTGCACTCCCTATAACCAATTTATTTCATCTCTATTTTAAAATTATTCATGAATATAATAATATATACTTTCAAATAACAATTCTGATATAAAAAACCTATTTACCACTCTTCAAGCTTGAAGTAGTGTCCAATGCATTTTATACTTTTATTTTGTCTGTCTAATGTGTCAAGACCTTTGCATATATTTGTTCTATTTTTATTATTTTCTCTAGTTCTTTTATCTCCAACTCCTAAAAATATCGCTATATAATATATAAGCAAGGCAGAAAATAATCGGAATATAATTATTTCTAAATAGAAAACTCAAGATGATATTACTGTAGCATACTGGACTATGAAAGTCAAAGACTCTCCAATTTTAAACTTTTCAAATGTATGAACACATTTTTTTAGCCAATGTTAGAGGTTTCACTGGTTCCTCGCTGCTCCTGTTAATGAAAGAATGTCCCAAAGAAACTCCATGTTAAACATTTTTCATACTACATTCCTCATGATTCTTTCTTGTTTTTCTCACAAATAACAATTGAAAATTGTTCAGCTCTGTTCAAAATATTCTTTTTATTTTTTGTTTTGAGTTGTAGTCTCACCCCAGCGTTGACCTTCTGGGCTCCAGAGATCCTTCCACCTCAGCCTTCCAAGTTGCCGAAGCCACAGGCGCACACTACCACACCCAGATAATTTTTGATTTATTGTAGAGACGAGGTCTCGCCAATTTGCCCAGACTGGTCTTGAACCCACGGACTCAGGCCATCCACTTGCTTCGGCTTCCCAAAGTGCTGAGATTACAGGCTGAGCCACTGAACCCAGACCAAAATATTCTAATAGACTTACTCCCCCACCTAAAAACAAAAGCAAAACCTATAAGGGCTAGATGTTTTTAAAACAAAACAAAAATTAACAACAATCTCTAATGTCATTGAAAGGCAACAAAAACAGACAGGACTTAGAAGGCTATAGTTTATAAGAGACTGAGAACTGTAAGCACTCTATTCCTCATTTTCAAGCAGGATATTTACCAACTCACTGAATAGAGTCCAAACAGAAATAATATTTGCATGAGCCAAAGAGGTAGAATTTATACTTTAAGAATAATAGGTAGAACTTGGGCACCAAAATCCTACAAAAGAAGAAACCTCTTTTTTTCATCTGAGTTCGTAGTCTGTAAATAATTTTCTTGAGGCTGTACAATTTCTACAATTGTTAATTTAAAAAAAATCTGGCAGCCCATAAAATATTGAAAGCAAAAAATTATAACTAAATTGACAAAGACAAGAATAAAACAGACATAGAAAAAGATTTATAGTGAATTCTGATCTTTACATTGCCAGTAATAAACTATAAAATAATTACTATTAATATACTTAAGAAAATATGGAGAATTTTCAAGAAAATGAAATAAATCTAAAAGAATCTAACACAAATTTTAGAGGTAAAATATTTTTAAAATCTTAATGAGGAATTCTATATAGAAGTTTAATAAAAGGTTAGAAATAGTAGAACAGTGAATAGTGAACCAGGAGTGATATAAACAAAAATATTCAGAATGAAATACAATGATAAAAATTCATTACAAATACAGAAAAGGCTATAAGAGATAAATGAGACATTGTGAAAAGTTCTAACATACATGTAATTGGAGTGCCAAATAGATAACAGAAAGGGAATGAGAAAGAAGTATTTGAAGAAATAATAAGAATTTCCCTAAGTGCTGAAAGACATCCAAGCACATATTAAAGAATTTCTGTAAGAATTTTGCCGTGTGTGGTGGTTCAAGCCTGTAGCCAGCACTTTGGGAGGCCAAGACGAGAGAATAGCCTGAGCCCATGGGTTTGAGACCAGACTGGGTAATGTGGTGAGACCTTATCAATAGAATAAATTTTTAAAAATAGCCAGGCACAGTGGTGCGCGCCTGTAGTTATAACTATTTGGAAGGCTGAGGTGGAAGGATTGCCGCAGTACAACAGGTCACCGTTGCGGTGGCCATGAACCTGCCACTGCACTCCGGCCTGGGTGGCAAAGTGAGACTCCAACTCAAAAAAAAAAAAAAAAAAATTCCACAATTGCCAATGAGAATACACACAAAGTAAATATGACCGAGGAGAATCAGAAGTAAACTGTTGAAAATGATGAGAGATGATAAATAAATAAATAAATAAATAAACAAACAAATAAACAGCCAGAGAGAGTGAGAGAAAATAATATCACCAGAGAAGTAAAGATGTAATAATAAAGTGGATACCTGATGCCAGTATCCAAAATAAATATTATCATGTAGAAATTCCACAAGATGTCATTTGAGGTTTTGAGTGTATCTGTAGTGTTTCAGGCAAATTGCGTAGGTCAGTATGGCAGTAAAACTATGCAGAGAAATATGACAGGAGTTCAGAGTGGCAACATTGTTGGTATCTTGCTCTGAGAGATATAGGTAGACTTTACAGGATTTTCAGCAAGGGAATGTGTCATTCTGAATTAAACAGTACAATTCTGACCTCTGTGATCTTCCACATAAAGCAATACAAAAGACGCAAGAAGAATGACTGATTAGATAGCCCTTGCTGTAACCTAGGCTAGAGGAGATGGCGACTGGATTGGAGTTTTAACAGTACAATGGAAGAGATGTCATTGGCTTCTGGATGTAATTTGACGGCACAGATCTCAGGATTTGTTGATGCCGTAGATATAGGAAGTAAGAAACAAAAAAGGTGTCAAGATTTTGATGATGAGTTGGTAAAGGGAAGCATTATAAAGTAAAATTAAAATCGAAATTTGGCATGAATTTTATAGGTCTTTGATCACAGTTGTGAAAAAATATATCAAGCATGCAGTTTCTAATTTTTAGAACACACTTTTAAACTAATGTTTCAGCTAATTTTAACTCAATTAAATTATCTTTAAGTTAAAGTGTTCTAGATACGATTAGTTATTGTCAACTCTTCATAACGTGTTTTTGGTGTAACTCAAAATAATTTAAAATGTGAATTTATTTAACAGCTTGATTTTTAAAATTATGAAGTAAGATCATTTCCATTTTTATGATATCAATAAAACTGAAGGGGCATCAACTTAAGTTATCATATAGCAAATTTCATGACCAATAATGTTGGGAACTTTGGCATAAAAATTAGAAATATTGCAAGTAATTGGATTGATATTTCTATTATAAAACTTCTTTAATTTCTATTTATTTATACTTAAAAATTCACAGCAATTAAATTAATAAAAAAGTACTTGAAATGATAATAATTCTTCATTTTACCAATAAGTAATGGTCACCAGCAGATATATGAACTAATTTAGAATAATTAATTTTACACAGTTCATTGACATGTAGTTAAAAAAATTGCATTTTAAAAGCTTAACTACTTAAAAGCATTAGTAGGCATATTTTGAAATAAATGTATATTGTTATAATTATAATAATATAGGTCAATTGTTTGTAAACAGTTTACAGTTTAATACTCAGAACCCAATGATTTTAAGAAATGAAAAAAAGTTACAATTTATAATTCATCTTTTATAGTAAAAGTGTCTTATAAAAATCGAAAACATGTTAAAAATTTACTTCTTAAATATTTTATATCTGTATGCATCTGCATAATTTTTGCAAGAATTGAAATGTAAATTTGTGATCAAAAATAAAAATAAACCATGTAAATTTCCAAATGTTAAAAAATTACATGTATATTTCAAATAAATATTGTCAGGTTTAAAATCCATATGGCATTTATATTACACTGGCTTCATTTTAAAGGTTGATAATATCACATAGCATTTTGAAATGTCATCATATACAATATACATGAAATTGCATACTTGGTACCATCTAAACTTACTATAAAAACTGTACATGCCACTGAAATTTTGCCAAGTGATCCATAATTCTTAAAAATTGCTTTAAGGGAAGCAAGCAAACATTTTTGAAGGTTGTTCCTGGTAGGGGCTTCAATTAATTATAATTTATCATCACAAATTATATTTGTGATCTACCCAAAAGCTTTATTTTATGATTAATCAGTGTAATTTTTTCCCACCTTGCCTAGAATAATGCACTGCAAGAAGATTTCAGAAATTGAAGTTATATTTTTTAAAAAAACTAATTATGTCAGACACTATTGAAACAAAGTTAGAGAAAAGGGAAATGTGATAGAGATTTTCTATTGGCTAGAGCCAAGGCATATATTTTATCTATGGAGTTATTATAATGTCAGGTAACCATAGTTAAGTACCTGAAGTTGCACTGGAAATTTAGAAATATGTATTTTTGAGTTATCTGCTTTATTGTGAAGTGAAAATGCTAATTTGCTTGTGTATACTTGATTGGGATGCTGATTGACTTTTTTTTTCAAAATATAAATCCCCAAATAAAAGATTTGACGAAGTAGCCAGGCCCCTCCATACAATAAGCATCTCTTCAGAACTAACATAAATACAGTAGACTCTGATATGATCTGTACTGAGCCAATATGCATGAACAGCTTAGCTAGAGATGATGCTGGCAAACTGCTGGACTTATATTTCCAAATACTACAGAGTAGTCAAGGAAATGATTCACCAAATGTTTTATATACAACTGAGAGAGGCAATCGTCAGAAGCTGGTTAGGGAGACAGAGAGGGAGGGTCTCGAGGAGACAACACCTGCTGGAACGCCCCTTGCACCATCCCCATTATATAATTGTTGACTGGAAATATGGTTAATGTGGTTACGAACTTCCTTTCAACCCAGGATGTAATGTTAAAAGAGACTTTTTGCTGCTTAAATACATGTGCAGTAGCTTAACTAAATGTCCTAAAGTGACCTTAGCTTATTATAATATCATCAGCATAGTAGAGAGAAATGCCCCCAGAAGAGATAAAACATAACCACACACACACAAAAAAGCCTCCTAGCACCAGGTTACCCATTTTGGGGCCTGTCTCTTCTCTGGAGAAAGCTTTGTTGCTCAATAAACTCCATCTTTCATTCTTTCACGCATCTTTTTGGTGGCTGCATTCCTTAATCTTCTGGGTCATGGGACAAGAACCCGAGGTTGCTGGTTTAAGCTGACAGTGAAGTTCAAAACTCCTGCAACTGCTATTTGTTGAAAACAATACTATCCATAGTATCTTTAGAGATGCTTATGAAATCATGAATATTAAATGATTTTCCCACTCTGTGAATCTCACATTGGATCATAGCTTGTTTATAGGAAACTATTTATTTTAAAAACGTAGCTTTCATTTATTTTTATTTATATTAGTTCAGATTATTATATACAATTTTCTGGTTACTCTACATGAACCTTGCAATTTAGACCTTTTTTCCCCTAGATGTATAATTATTTGTAATGTAGTTTTTTGTTTGTTTGTCTAAGCAGTCTGACCCAGTTTTGAGGCCCTGGTTAAGGGTCGGTCAATTTCCCTTTTGTTAGCAGCTGATTAAACCCACATTCCAACCATTTTCCTTTTGGTCTATATCCCACTGTGCACTCAGCGTGGGGTACCAAACAACTATAGATAGTTCTTATGCTCAGAGCCTGTGAAATTATTCAAATTAGCCAATACAAAGAGAGCCCAAGAATCGTGCTACCTCTGCATGCCATACATAAACTGCCCCTGTAGTTCCAGGTTGCTGTTAACCTGCCCCCAGAGTGCAATTCCTTGTGTGGTCTTGCCTTCTCTCCTTTGCAGCTGTAAGTAATACAGAATTCCACATTTCATCTACCTGGGTTTAAGTGTGTTATGTTCACCAGCAAAAGAATTGTTAAATCTCATTAGATATGATATGATATGATATGATTTAAATATTTATCGGTATATACCAGTGACAAGAGTCAAAGACCACTGACCTTCTTGAGGCATAGATTTTATCTATCAATTGATCAACTGATCTATCAATCTATATCATTTATATATGTATTTTTTGTCTATATTGTGCAATTACTCATATTTGTTAAATATAGTAATTACTTTCTTATACATTTCTTTCTGTTATAATTACTTTGCATTGCTAACAGTATTCCATTGATTATTCTCAAGTTTATGTGTTGATTTACATATTGATGTTTGAAGTCTTTTGTAAAATTACAATTGCAATGGATTTTTATATACAAGTCTTTGTGTGGAAATAGATTTTTTTTTATGTTAATACCTAGAAATAGGGAGACTGAAGTGAGCAGTAGGTATAAGTTGAACTTTATTTAAAAAAAAAAAAATCCTGCCAAAGTGATTGTAACATTTTATGTTCTCACAGCAGTGTTTGAGAAGCTCTAATTTCTTGGTATTCTCACCTACACTCAGTATTGTTGTTTTTTAACTACAGACATCTTAGTGAAAATGTGTTTTATTATTGTGATTTTTATTTGCATTTTCCTGGTGATTACAGGTGTTGAGCAACTTCTTATATGCTTACTTACCATCCTATTACCTTATTTTATAAAGTGTTTGTTCCAATCTTTTACAAACTTTTTTGTGGCTTTTCTTTTTGTTATTACATTTTTAAGAATTTTCACATATTCTAATATGTCTTTTGACAGACGTATGTATTGAAAATATCTTCTCATTGTATATATTAACATTTTGTTTTATTAATGGTGTTTTACAAAGAAAAAGTTTTAATTTGAATGTATAGTTTATTTAAATAAAATTTATTCTTTTGATATCTTATCTACGAAATCTTTTCATCCCTAAGGCTATAAAGCATTTTTTCTATAATTTTTCTAGATATGTATAGTTTTAGTGTTTATACATAGATCTGTGATTCATTTCAAGTAAATTTATAGATATAATAAGATAAGAATCAAGGGTTCTTTTTTATTGTTTGGCTGTTTTTCCTTATGGATATTCAGTTGTTTTGTCACCATTTTTTGAAAATTTTTTCAATTTCTTCATTGAATTCCCATGGCAACATTTTCAAATATCAATTGACTATATATATTTAGGTCTATTTGCATACTTTCAGTTTTGCTGCACTGATCTTTATATCTGTCATTTTATAAATACCAAACTATCTTGATGAATGTAGACTTAAATGTTGTTTTGGAATCTGATAGAGGGAGTCTCCATTTTTTTCTCTTATTCTTTTGCATCTGTTAGATTCTTCAAGGCCATTTACTTTTCTATACATATATGATGAAATTAGTTTTTTAAATGTTGACAACAAATCTTACTGGTATCGATTTGGATGACATCAAATCCACAGATCATTTTGGAGGGAATACACATTTTAACAATATTGAGCTCTTCATTTAGTGGACACATTATACCTATTAAATTGTTTTGGTTGCCCTTAATTTCTCTCATTAATGATTTGCAATTTGCAATGCACGTTTTACACATACTCTATTAAATAGAAGGGGTGCTGTTATAAATTAATTGTATTTTTTCTTTGCAATTATTCTTTACTAGTATATAAAAATATAGATGTTATTTTTAATGACTTTTTATTTTGCAACCTTCCCAAATTCACTGCTTAACTTTTTTTTACATTTCTGTTTATATTATCTGAAAATAGAGCCAAGTTATTTTTGTGTGTGTGTTACAGACCGTTTATTATCTACCTATATTTCTTGCCTTTTGTCTTGTATAAAATCGTCATTATAATAATGAATGGAAATAAAATATGTTTCTTGTTCTTGATCTTAATAGAGAAGCATGTAAGTCTTTAATCTTTCACCACTGTATGTGATGTTAGCACTGGTGTTTTTAAAAAATATATGTCGTTTATCAGGTTCATAAAATTTCATTCTATTACTAGATTACTGCTTGTTTTTTCAATGATCCAGTGCTGAATTTTGTCAATTTTTTTCTAAATCTATTGAGATTATATTTTACTTTCCCTTGTTCAGCTAAAGTGGCATATTTCATTAATGAATTTTCAGATGCTCAATTGAATGTGCTTTCCTTTGTTAAAATCCCATTAGTCATAATCATATGTTTCTCTAATTTGGTAAAGTTTTGTTAATGTGCATCATTTTTAAATTTTCTATACTGTAATTTTACTGTACCTTCTTAACTATGTTTAGATACACAAATATTATTATGCTCAATTGCCAATAGTATTCATTCAAGTAACATGCTATATAACTTTGTAGTCTAAGAGCAATATACTATGCAATATAGCTTAGATGTGAACTTGGCTACACAGTCTAGGTTTGTTCAATCGCACTCTATGATATTCACACAAGATAAAATAACCAACAATGCATTTCTCAGAATGTACCCCTGTTAAGCAACTCACGACTGAAAATTTATATTTGCATATCTTCTTCAGGCATTAAGTTTTCTTTCAGTATGAAATTACCCTCTTTGACTCTATAAATAATCACTGTATTGAACTGGATTTTGTTTGATATTGATATAGCCACAGTCACTATTCTGTGGGCTTAGTTTGCATGATATATCATTTTTCTTCCTTGTTTTTTCAATCTATATGACATTGTGTTTAAGAGCATCTATTGTAAATTGCATACACTAAATTTTGGATTTGAATCAATTCTAGTAGTCTCACTTAAAAAAATATTTTATGTACATTTAGTAATTTAATGTAATTATTGATATAATGAGATTGAGGTCTGTCATTTTGCTATTTGTTTTAAATTAATTATCTAGGTAAAAATACAAAAATCTTTCACAGTATATTTTAATGTATCTCCACATTGTCCTTCAAATTATTGTCACAAGCTTTGCATCTATTTATATCATCTATCTATCTGTCTATTTTTTTTTTTTTTTTGAGTTGGAGTCTCACTCAGTCGCCCAGACTAGCGTGCAGGGGCCTCTCCCGGCCACCGCAGCCTCGGCCTGCTGGGCTCCGGCGATCCTTCCGCCTCAGCCTTCCAAGTAGCTGGAACTACAGGCGCGCACTACCACGCCCGGCTGATTTTTTGATTTATTGTAGAGATGAGGTCTCGCTGCCTAAGCGGGTCTCGAACCCGCGGGGTCAGGCAATTCACTCACCTCAGCCTCCCAAAGGCGCAGAATTACAGGCTGAGCCACCGAGCCCCGCCTATCTATTTTTAATTCCATCAGTACAGTACTGTTTTTATAAGCAGTCTTTAAAGAAATTAAAAGAATAACATATATACATGTATGTTTAAATAATATTTTGTATTAACCCATATATGTATCATTTCCATAGTCTGTATACTTTCATAGATATGAATTGCCGTCTGATATCATTTATCGTCAGTCTGAAATTTCTAAACTATTTTTTATAGTGCATAATTATTCCTGTCAAAGACTCAGTAATTGTTTATCTAAAAATATTTTCAACACTACATTTTTGAAGAATGTTTTTGTTTGAAACAGAACTCTTGACTGATTATCTTTTCAGCACTTTGCATATCTTCTAATATTTTCCAGCTTTCATAATTTGTATATATATTATCTATTAATCTTGATTTTTTTCAGCACTTTGCATATCTTCTAATATTTTCTAGCTTTCATCATTTGTATATAAAATTATCTATTAATCTTATCATTCCAGTCTTTGTCTAAGATCATCCAAGAAAGGAATACCCATTTTCTCGGTGAGTAGTATCTTATACTGTTTGATCTTATCTTGCAGTTGAGATCTAAATATTCTAAGTAATTTTTTTTTTTAATACTCCAAAAATCCCTTTACATTTTGGGTTGTCTTAGTAGGGAACTAAGAGGCAGAAGGAGATAGGTTCATGTATTTAGGCTACTATCATATGGAAATATTAACATTGGCTTTTCATTCCATTGTTCAAAACATAATTTATGTTCTTATAAACTCTTGCATCAATAGTTCAATGTTTTGTTAACTCATTCCTTGCCTTTACTTTTAGAGTCTAATATTTTCTATCTAACCTTCTAACAGATAGAGCTTCCTAAATGGCAAATCTGTAGTAACATAACCCTGCTTAAGATCACTGACTGCCACTTGAAGTCACCACATTACCTAAAGTCTAAAGAATCATAGTTGGAAGGTAAATTCTGTCATGTTCACATCTTACATGCTCCATTACTGATGTATCATCCCTTCTTCTACCTCTTGTCAATTATTATGAAAAGTGTTAGTTTTGCTAAAGATAACTAAGTAGGGTTGTTTCTTGCTCCTTAAATAAGGTTTTACTCCTCCATTCAACTCTACCCAGTCATTCATGTTTTCAACATATATTCATAGTGTTTCTATCAGATGAGTAAAATAATGGACACTCATGAGGTCTGGGGATCCATAATCTTCATTTCTGTTGATTGGGTAGACATTTAAAAAAAAAAAAAAAAAACGTACACACACACATTCACGTGTGTATGTGCATTTTGTGTTGCTACAAAGAAGTGCAAGGTTGGTTAATTTGTTTTTTTGTTTTTGAGGTGGAGTCTCACTCCATCGCCCAGACTGGAGGGCAGCAGTTGCTCCCGGCCACCGCAGCCTCGACCTACTGGGCTCCAGCGACCCTTCCGCCTCAGCCTTCCACGTAGCTGGAACTACAGGCATGCGCTACCACGCCCGGGTGATTTTTGATTTATTGTAGAGATGAGGTCTCGCCAAATTGCCCAGGCGGGTCTCGAACCCACGGGCTCAGGCAATCCACTCACCTCAGTCTTCCAAGGCGCGGGATTGCAGCCTGAGCCACCGAGCCCGGCTGGTAATTTGTTTTTTAAAAGAAGGTTTATTGGACTCACGAGTCTGATGACTAAAGAGTTCAACACTAAGCATATATGCATCTGGAAAAGGCCTCTCTCAGGCTGCTTCACATTCTTGGTGAAACGCAAAGGGGAGCGAGTGTGTGCAGAGATCCCATGGGACGAGAGCAAGCAAGAGGTCGAGGCGATGCCCGGCTTTTTGAACAGTCAGCTCTCAAGGAGATTAATGGAGTTCACTTACGCACCAGGAAAGACATTAAACGATTCGTGAGGGAATTCACCTTCATGACCCAAACAACTTTTCTTATGCCCCACCTCCAAGTAGGGATCCAATTCCAACACGAGTGGAGGTTATGTAAATTAGTACAACCCTGGGGAAGAGAGTGTGAAGATTTCTCATAAAACTAAAAATAGAACTACCATATGACCCAGCAATCCCACTACTGGGTATTTATCCAAAGAGAAAAAATTCAGTACATCTGCTGTATACCTGCACTCTCATGATTACTGAAGCACTATTGACAATAACAAAATATGGAATTACACTAAGTGATCATCAACAGATGAAAGGATAAAGGAAATATTGTATATATACACAATGAAATACTATTCAGACATAAAAGATGAAATTATTTTTTTCCAACAACACAGATGCATCTGTCTGTCACTTTTTAAATGAAAATTTGCCAAGTACGGAAAGACAAGTATCGGGTCATTGTCTTGCTAAGTTATGGTGTGGCAGTGTGCTCTCTGAGTTATGACCAGGCCATATTTCCTGGATGTGGCCCCCTCCCCTACCTGGGGGAGATGAATCTCCTCTTTCTCTCTTGTTCTCTAATTTACTTTCTAAATCAACTGTATTTTCTAATTTTAAAAAAAAGAAAACAAATATTATGTTATTACTCATATGTGAGAACTAAAGTAGTTGATATCATGGAGCAGAGAATATAATGACAGATAAAGGCAAGGAAGGGTTTGTGGGTTAAGGGAATGGAATAGAGAGGTTGGTTAATGGATAAAGACATAAAGTTAGAAAGAAGGAATAAATTACATTAACTTGATCATTATACAATTTATGTCTATAACATATTATCATAGGTACTCCATAAATATATTCAAACATTTTTACCAACTAACAAAATTTACCATGAGGTTTGGAGATCACAAACATCCAAGCCATATCTATGTGTGTGTACATATGTCTATATGTATGTTAGGTAGGGAAAAGAGAACGAACTTTATAAAGAAATACAAAAGAATAGGTAGTAAGAAAAGTGTTCATTTTAAGTCAGTGGAGTAAGTTATGGAAAGGTCTAGGAGGCAAGTACTTCAGAGCATGAAAAATGACAATAATCAGGAAAAATGTACTGACACAGCAATAAGCTTTGAGTATCCAAGAAATAGAAGATATTCCATATATCACCTTGGGAGATAGATTTTACTCTTTCACTCTTCACTTTGTGATATAATCCAACAATGTGGCATATTTTTAAAGTTAAACCATTAGGTATAGCCTGCTTTATAAACCATAATAAGTGACCTATATTCTCTATTTTGTTTCTCAGTATTCAGTGATTTAAATCAGTTGTGTCTATATGAGGATTGATTGGAAATTGAAGGTTATGCACAATAATAATTCTATTCTCAAGTGAATTATTATTATATGAATTCACATATGTGGCAGATATTATTTGTGCCTGTATGTAGCAGATTCAGTATGAAGTTTACAGATATAATCTAATTAATTTACAATATCCTTGCACATATGTTTTTGCAGTAAACCCTGCTATTATTTATTGTACATGTTTTGAGGTAGCAGAAATTTAAACTATATATTTTTTCTCTAAACTAGATTCTTTTGTATAAAGTAAAAAATATATATATTTTTTAGCTACACAGTCAACACACAGCATCAATTACAATACAGCATTCATCTTCAATAAAATCTTGGTTACATTTCAGGAAATATTGAATAGTTCTATAGATTGCAGAAGAATAATCACAGTTGCCATATCTTTGCAAATACCATACCATACACATCCTTATTCACACATTCAGTTATACTGTTTGGTTAAGCACCACTAAATAGAGTTATAAGATTACCCTTACTTATTTGACAGAATATAGGAAATGTTTTATATAATATCTGAAATTATGCCAAGAGCAAACATTTTCTCAAAGAAATCTGAGTATAAAATAAACAAACAGTGCCTTAGTATTTCTTACATGGTTCCCTGTATATATTTTTGTTTGTGTTGCTATTTTACAGAGTGCTTCTGGAACTGTGATGTCTGGTAATTATTGCTATACCATTTGGCTTTGATAAAAATAATTCTAAAAAGAAAGCAAAAAGTGTTTAGATTATATGTAATTTTAGCATGAAAGACATATCCTGTCTTCTAAGAGAAAACAAACAAAATAAAAACCTATAAGTACCCAGAAAAAACTGTCATTATTATTATTTTTTTTTTTGAGTTGGAGTCTCACTCTGTCGCCCAGACTGGAGTGCAGTGGCCAGTGGCCGCTCCCGGCCACCACAGCCTCGACCTGCTGGGCTGCGGCGATCCTTCTGCCTCAGCCTTCCGAGTAGCTGGAACTACAGGCGCGCGCTACCACGCCGGCTGATTTTTTGATTGATTGTAGAGATGAGGTCTTGCTGCCCAGGTGGGTCTCGAACCCGCGGGCTCAGGTAATGCACTCACCTCGGCCTCCCAAAGGCGCAGGATTACAGGCTGAGCCACCGAGCCCGGCAAAACTCTCATATTTGTTAAACTTTTTCTTCAGTGTGTTTAAGTTTTATATGGACACTGCCATTTAGGAGAATTTTTTTTCCACACTGTTTTGTGCTATTTTTCGTTTGCTTTATTTGTTAGTTTGTTTGAGCTTAGCGGAATACTTATGGGTAGCTTCATAGTGTTTGCCTAAGGATTTTGTATGTATTCAAGATTAAATTAGGTCTCAAAATAAACACTGGGTTAATTTTGGTTGTAATGAAACACAATTTTTATAAAATCAGTGCTTCTATTCATTAGAATAAATCATACATGCAGCATGTAACTCGGAGGACATTCAAAAACTGCAACTCAATTATCCTAAAAGAAACTCCACCAGGAAGTAGACTCAGAAAAATCAGAAAATACTTTGGATATTTTGTTTCCAGTTCTAGTGTTCTATACTTATGTACTTGACAATGAATATTAAAATTAATATATGTATTGTTGATGTTTGAAATGGGTATAGGCAGTATATATGCATGCATATACCGTGTATATACCTATTTATATATTTCTCACTGTATATCAATATGCATATGTATGACTGATTATATAAATAATTCTCAATCACTAACAAGTATAACATAATTATGTTTTGTCTATATTTTAATTTTAATATAGCAGAATATACAAAATTTAATATTTTAAAATTAAAGAGTTATTTGAATAATAAAAGCAAATTGTATATTTAGAAAAAAGGAAATTATTACACGTGAAAATGCTTATCTAAAAAGGTCATAGGGTTCAAATAATCTGTAAATCATCTAAAAAACAGTTGAAAGCTAACAAAACTTTGGAAAGTTAATTAGTAGATATGGAAGATAGGAACAGGTAGATTTAAATAGTAAAAATAATGGAGATATCAAAGGTAATATTGTACTTATTTTAAAACTGTCTAAATATTTACATTAATTATATACCCATAAAATATTTTAGTAAATAATCAAGAGGCTAACCCTCTGATATTCTGCAATTGATATATTCTTATGGTAAAACAAACAAAAAACCCATTATATATATATATTTTAAATTCAGGTAGCACACTGTTTGTAAAGCATACTTATGATCAGTCTAAAAATAATCACATCCAGAGGGACACAGGAATATATAAATGGAAGATCGTTTAGAGAGCCATATTCCAGTAGGGTTGAGGAGGAAAATAAAATAAATGGAAAAGGAAGTAATCAAGTTTCTAATAGCTGGTAAAACTAATAACCCAGGATGCCCTTGTGACTCATTAGAGTAAGCAAGAGGAAATGAAAACCTGTATATAGATACTACAGTCAACAGTTTTAATCCATAAAAGTTAAAGCTACACAGTATACAGTAAAATAAATTTATACAAAAATCCTGACATGCCATTTTAGATTTTAATGCCTTCAATTTTCTTATACCTTATTCACCCTGTTATCTCTCATGTACCATCTAACACTAATATGCAAAAGAAAAGAAAGAAATATAAAATCAATATTCATAGATCAAATAATTCCTAAATGTACACTTTGATGGAAGTCTCATATTTTTATCAGTATTTGTGGACATTGTATGCATTCATTCAACAACTACTATTCTTAAATTCAGGCTCATTATTCCACATCACCATGTGTCACCATCCTTTATTGTACTAATGACAAATGATTTTCAGTGAAATAGACTTTATATTAAATAAATGATTGGTATCTTATTTTTTTCATTCTAATATTCAATTATTTTGATTTTTTCAACTTTTTCCTTATATTAGGAAATATCGTTTATTTAGAAAGTAGATGAGAAAGAGAGAAAGGGTGGATCCATCTCTCCAAGATGGAGAGGGAGCTAAATCTTAAAGAAAGCATGGCCTGATTTTTTTAACATTTTTCCTTCAAAATATGTAATTTAGCTATCATTTCTCCTATTTTTTTCTTTCTCTCCCTGAGGTCTAATGATTATATCTGTAAGTTTCACTCCATTTAAGCTGCTTTTACACTGTTTTGATACATTGTGTGCTCAAAATGCTTTTTTTTTAAGGATATGCTATTTGAAATATGACCTGTTTAATAATTCATTTGATATGATTCAAAATCTTATTATACTATGGCTCTAAAATGCTTTTAGCATTGTCTGGGCTCTATAAACAAGACCAAAATAATTACTAATGAAGTAGAAATTTTACTGACTATATAAACATACTGAAAGAACTCTAGTGTTACAGTTTGCATATTTAAAGATGTGTGCCTTCATGAGATGCGTACACTCATAAAAATGTAAAAAATATGAACTACCAGGCATGCAAATGCACTCCAAAACTCTCAAAATTATTCTCAAGCCTGAACAAATTCACTTTAACAAAATTAATTAGTGTAGGTCGACACTTCCTCTCCAGTCTTACCCACTCTTCTTTCCTGTTGCTTCCTCTGTATGTGTTTTCCATTCTTGATTCTTACTCATCTCTTGGGTTCCTTGTAACTGACCTTGACTTGTTTCCTCTATTGTACGTTTTGTTTTATTGTTACTGTACATCACATTCCCTCCTCTAATTCTATTACTGATCTCATTTGGAGCTTTTTTCATTTGATTATTTCATTGCACTCTGTACCATTGTATGTGAAAAATGTAGTATCAGAAACAAATGAAATGAGGATAGCTTGGAGATGTGTAAATGAGCTTATTTACAGTGAAATACATTATATGATTGTGAATATATTTTCACACACCTCAATAATAGATGGAGTAAGTTTACACGTGTTTATGTCAGGAACTCAGACAGTTCTGCAGCAACAGCAGAAGCCTCTCTCTGATTTCATTACTGAAGAGCACAAACCTTAGATGGTAGAAAACGATGGCACACATGGAACTTTTTTCCTCATAGGATATAGGTGATTTTAATGAGCTTAAAATTTGTCACCTTCATGGACGAATGCACTTAACATTTTTTTACATGTATTCACTTATAGCTAGCTTTAAATCAGACAGTTCCTCTTGTTCTCCTGATAGTTTTCTTGATAATGTCTTATACTTATGCAATTCTCTATTGTTACAAAAACAGTCCTTATTTTTCATACTTGTTTACTTTTACTAACACGCTGAAATAAATATTTTATATAAAATTGAATCATCTTAAATTAGGCAATTGCTGAAAATTCCAATTTCTAGTAAGTCAGCAACAAAATTCAGATGTTCCCATTTGTGTTTCAGTGAACTTTGAAATATTACACTTTCTCATTCAAAATGACTCAGATTGCTCTTCTCTATTGGTTATTTTAACCAAAACCTGTTTGCACCTCATTCTACATCCTGGACTGAAATCTAGCTGGATTCTTATAATGTGCTTCACACAATAATTTTTACATGACCAAGAGAGAGAAAAATTAATATATATTGGAAATGTGAATGTTTTCTTATTGCCATAATACTCTAATGTGAAGTGTAATATATACGTGTGTGTGTGTGTGTGTGTGTGTGTGTGTGTGTATTAGTTGACGTTTCACTCTGTCGTCCAGGCTGGAGGGCAGTGGCACACTCATGTCCACCACAGCCTCTACCTTCTACCTGCTGGGTTCAGGTGATCCTTCTGCCTCAGCCTTCCAAGTAGCTGGAAGTACAGGCACGTGCCACCACACCCAGCTAATTTTTTGATGTATTGTAGAGATGAGGTCTCGCCAAGTTGCCCAGGCTGGTGTCGAACCTGTGGACTAAGGCAGTCCTCTCACCTCGGTCTCTCAAAGTGCTGGAATTATAGGCGTGAACCACCATGCCTGACTTGAAATGTAATATTTTAAATTACAGAATGTTGTCATTTAAAAATTGGAGGCTTTTATACCTGCCAGACAAATGTATTACATTTTGTCTCTTAGATCAGGATCCCCAACTCCAGGGCCCCTGACCAGCACCAGTCCCTGGTTTGTGAAGAACCTGCTGCATAGCAGGAACTGAGTGTCCTGCAAGTGGAGCTCGGCTCTTTGTCAGATCAGCAAGGGCATTAGATTCTCATAAAAGCAGAAACTCTACTGTGAACTGTGCATGAGAGGAATCTAGGTTGCCTCCTTATGCGATTCTACTGCCTGTTGATCCCTTCCCCGCCTCGTTTGTGGAAAATTGTCTTCCACAAACCAATTCCTGACAACAAGAAGATTGAGAACCGCTCTGCTGAGTTCTGAACTGATGATATTCATGTATTTTTGTTCTCTTCAGTTTTCTGTATTTCTAGAAGTCCTGGCATATAGCAAGCATTTAATTAAAATATGCTTTTTAAAAAGGGACAAGAAATAAGTGAACATACCATTTCTCTTCCAATAAAACTAAAAATAAATTAGTATATCAGATTAACAAAATTGTCAATGAATATCTAGGCACAGTAAGGAGAATATGAGGAGTACTTATAAAAGGTATAGGTATAAAGAGTAAGATCATTAGACAAACTTGGTGAAGATTAAACCAGTGCTACTATGCTATCCTGTCATTGATAAGCCTTTATTGAAAAATCTCTTGTGGTTTCATGTAGTTGTATGTGTTATTTTTATTCACAATAATATCAAAGAGCAAAAGAAGGACTCTTTGGTGTCTTATGTTTCTTTCTTAGGAATAAGCTGCCCCTTTTTAAATGTTCTCAGATCTCTTCCCATCGTCTCAGGGCATATTTTGCCAAAAACGTTGGAAGAAAACAAATTTAAAATGAGCACTCAAGCCATCTGATTTGAAAATTTAAGTGTTTTTATATTCTACAAGTTTTATTGTTAATTAAAAAATGAGCATCAAAATGTTTTTAATAACAAATATATTGTAAATTCAGTTAGAAACTATTCTGGTATTCTTCTGATGTCTACTTTTAGAAAAATGGAGGATTATTAGAAATTCATTAAACTTGCTCAAACAAAAAGTCCTCATTGAATTTACTTATTAAAGTTCTTATTTCAAATTCATAATGCCATGAAAACTTAGTGATGAAGATTTTATTCTCTGTATTGAAACTCAGAATTCACATTTTTAGATTTTTAAAAAAGAAAACAGCAATCTGTCTTGTTATAAAATATACACCATTTATAACTAACAAAATATTCACCTCACAGATCCACATTGCCTTGATAAAATAAGTAAAAGAAGGTCAAAATGATATTAAGTCACCTAAAATATGCCTCATTGGCAAGTTTATTTCTTAGTGTCCTTCACAATGTCCAAATTTACATAACATTCAGGAACTTGTAAACTATTAAACCAACATATATATATATATATGTTTAGCAAAATTATCATTTTATATATATATATATATAATGGTAATTTTGCTAAGCACACATCTCTTTGATTACAGGGAAAATACATTTTTCATGAGGAAAACAGATACAGGACTTTTCAGATTCTTTGGTAAGGGAGAGGACTTCTTCAAAACACCAGATATGGTACTGAAAATTTAGTACATATACAACGGTAATGTCTCCTTAGCTTACACAGTGTTGAATCTGAGTTTATTATTAAAAGAATTGATCAAGAATAATCTTTTATTATGTTTATCAGTACAATTTTAATAAAGTTAAAGTGACAATGAAGTTCATGTGCAAAATAATATATTATTAAGCTATATACACTTTAAAGACCAAGCTATGCAAAAATATATATATATTTATAAACTCCTTGAGGACAGACTCTGTCTCTTCACCTTAGAATCTTGATACCTACAATAATACTTGACAGTCATAGTATATCCTCAAAAATATATGTTAAATGAGGGATGCTATTAAATGAGTTCTCTATCACAAAGCACCAATCCTCAGCAAATAGTTACCTGGAGAGAAAACTAGTTGAATCAGTTAAATAGTATACTTAGTGCAGACGATTTTTTAAACAAATAGCAAAGTTATGCCCTAAATATGACTCTGTATGTTGTGGAATATGTCACATACAAAAGATGTATTAAAATTATTGTATACTTTTAATTTTTATAAGGTGAACACTTATAAAAGCCACACCCTAATAAAGGAATAAAATATTGTCAGCACCCAAGGATCCTGCATTTGCTGCTTCTCCACAAATTTATCTTATTACTAAATTTAAGCACTATTCTAATTTATGTTGACTATGTCTTTGCCTTGTTTAAGAGTTATTTACCTAATATGCATGGCTAAATACTGGAGTTTAGTTTTGCCTGTTTTTGAACTTAATATGAATGCAATTATGTCACATGTGTTATTTTGTATCATATATCTTTCCCTGTGCATTACCTTTATCAAATTCATCCAGATTGTGTCTAGCTACAGTTTATTTATTTTCAAGAATATATTTTATTCACTGTGTGAATTAATATAACACAATTTGTCTATTTTTCTGTTGTTTATTGTGTTTTTCTTGTTTGTAGTTCTTTGTAATAATACTGTTATACATATTCTTATTCTTCTGTTACACATGTGAATAAATTTCAGTTAAATATGTACTTAAAGATAAAATTGTTGGATGATAGGCTATGTATAGTTTAATGTTAGTGATATTAGCTAAATAATTCTGAATGATTGTTACCAATATTCATTCTCATAGTGATGTGTGGTGCTTCTATAACACTAAACCAATTGGCTGTGATATTGTCAGTCTTAAAATTTTAGTCACACCTGGAAGGGTATCTTTGTGCTTTCTTTTATTACAAAAAGTATCTAATTACTAATAAAACCAAACATCTTTTACTTGCTTATTTGCCACGTAGATTATCTTTTTAGCAAATTAATGAGCTGTTCTGCTGTCTTGCCATATATTTCATCATTCTATCTATCTCTCTGTTATGATTGCAATATCCACTCACACATAGGTACCAACATGATATCTTCAGATAATGAGATATAATAATATTTTAATTATTTTTCTCCTTAATTATTGGAAACATTTCAATTAAAATCTAAATAAGATACAAACATTTTAAGTTTTCAATAAAATAGATGCTTTTCTTGTGACTTTCCTCTAATGTAGATAACTATTTATGTGAGACTTTGAATAGAAACATTATAGTTCTTTCTTTAATTTGAAATTCTGAGCCTTTCTATCAGGACTCTAGTACAACAAACTTTCAATAACTGTACTTACGCACTTGACTACTGTAAATCCTATTACATATATACACAGAGTACCCTTTAGTCATATAAATATTATTTATTTTATCAAATGCTTATTTGCAATTGTCTGTGTGAACTAATAACTTGGAAGATGTTTTGGACTTGTGAAAACTATAGGGACTAGTCCCCTAGCCTCACTGGTTCTCTTGTTTTCTTTAATTTAGAGAACTTGGTTAAAACTTGGCTCTTAAATTCTTGACCTTCAGTGGTTTACAGAAATTAAGTAAAGATCAATAAAGAGAAAAACAGTTTTCCCAAAGTCATGAGTGGAACTGTCTTAACTCTCAAAATCATGTCTTGAAAATTATGTTGGCCCTTCTTGGCTTTCTAAGAAGCTTTCAAGATTTTCCAAAGAGTTAAGACATTCTCCCCAGTAGGTGCATATGCATAATTTTCTACAACAGTTGCCTTGGCAGCATGTAGCTACAATAGAAAAAAAGAGAAAAGTACTCAGACCAATTAAAATATGGAGAGCACAGGAGAAAAACAAATCCTCTCATAGTATAAGCTCTATCTATAAGAAAGAGGTTGTCTACACTTAGATCTTTCCAGAGAAAATTGCACTTATTGATACCGCAACCCAATAAAGTATAAAATAATAGCTTTTACTGGGGGGCACTGTAAGTATTGGGAGGCAAATTTGGGGAAGAGAAAAATCTTAAGTTTTCACAGATCATTGAATATATGATTCTAAAACAGTGGAAACAATAAGAAATATTAAATTTGAGTGGTCATAGTCTTTACACAAGTAATATCAATCTAGATAAATATTTTATTGAAGATTGACAAAGTTGATAAGTTTTTAAATGCAAATACATTCAGAATCGTATTATTTAAAATACTGAGAAATTGAAAACAATATAGGCACAATAATAAACTAATTGTTAGTCAAATGATGGTATAGTCATATGTATTGCTGAGACAGTATATATAATTTTATTTATAAAATACTTGCATTAAAAGGTAAATAAAAACAAATTTATATTTTAAGATAGTAGTAATATGAAAAAAGTTATGGATAATAATATGGCTTTTTCATATGTCAATTTGAGCAGACTACTTCCACAAGTATAACAAAGCACTAATGTAAGTGCTGCCATGAAGGAATTTTATACAGATAATTAAATGTTCCAATTAATCAGCTTTCTATTAGAAAAATTATTCTGGATATGCCTAACTTAATCATTTGGCAGGTTTTATAAGCAGGGGTAAAGTTTTCCCAAGAGACAAAAAAAATTTTTCTTGTGAACAAAACTGACCCTGTTTGTGACATTCTAGGCTGCTTATGATCTTTCCTTCCCAGTGGTTTACAGAACCTGGATTGGCTTAGTTAGTCCCACTATTGTGTAAGCCAACTCCCTATGACATGTCCTTTAGTGTACAATATTGTACTGGTTTAACTTCTCTGGCTAAACACTGACTGATAAAATAAATAATAAATAAAATATACTTTAAAATAAGAAAATATTTTAAACTTTCAATTGTGAATGCTTCCAGATTATTAAGTTTTTTTAAATTGCTACACTCCTCTAATTTATATAGATGCATCAGACTATCATAGTTAAATGCCATTAAGTCTGAAACTCTTATATATAATTTTACTGGTCTTATTTCACTGTCAACAAGCAACTTTACATTGCTAACTTATTTTGAAAACAAAACTGCATTGAGAATGATGATAATTGTTATAAATGATTGAATATTAATTACAACAAATTTATTTTTAAATATAATTTGATAATACAAAATAGTAAATAAGTATTGTCATTATTTTAGAAAATGTGTATTCTTTTACTTTGTGTATCTGTACTGTTCTCCTCTGAGTCATTCATTCTGGTCTGAGTTTATAGTAGTCCAGTAGACCAAATCTTGATTACATGCTCTTTTTGGTGACAAGGGCTTAAATCTACTGAGAGTCAACCATATTCTTACTTTAGATGAGTCCTTTGTAATGATTTGATATTGGACATATGTTATTAATTCCATCAACCAAAAATTATTGTTTCCCAGTGCCAGGTTCTGCCCTAGATTTTGAGGAATTCGAGATCATTTCAGACTCTCTATCTGGAAGAACTTATATAAAAGAATAATAAAATAAATTGCTCTAACACAATGTAATAATTTTCTTAATAAATATATAAGTGGCATAACAACTAACTTTAATCCCAGAGAATTTTCCAAAATCGCTACATACCATCGTGTCTCTACTTCATATTGTGCTGTAGGAAATATATTGCAAAAATATCATTAAATTGATTAGTTAAAACTTGATTTGGAGAGAATAGGTAAAGGGAATCAACATTCAAGCTCTCTCATTAATATATTTAAAAAAAACAAAGACAAAAACAAGGACTACTAAAATGTAAAATAAGGCTGGTCTTTAAACCTGGACATATGAATGGACATAGCAGATTTCATAATCATGAATTGTTGTATGCTATGCACATATGCATACATATATTTATATTAAACTAAATATATACTAAATTTTAAATAGTTACTTAAATTTTTCTATAATTATCAAATTGCCTTACTTCAGTAAAACCTGAGAGTAAGTTTTGTTATGTTCCCAGGGGGGGAAAAAATCACTTTTCGTGGGTACCTCAAATTATGACCCAACTAAAAGGTGCAAAACACAATGTATTCATATGCAAAACATATGTATTCATGAGTGACAGGTCCAAACCTAAAATGATGAAGACTGTTTTAATCTATTAGCATTATAGGCAAAAGCCTTCACATGCTGTCTGTGCCCTCTAAAATGAAGCTTTATTTTCTGTTTGAAATGATGATGAGAGTATATTGCCAATGCATATTCATTTCTCTGTCATGCATTTTTCTTATTTTAATTTACCCATACAACTTAGCTGTCATGACTTTCATAATTATTATTGCACTACTCCTTCTGTTTATATGAAAATAATTTATTTTTAGTAAAAGAAAGCATGTGATTTGACTAATTGATATTTAATCCTTCTATAACAGTAGTATATATGGTAGATTTATAATATCATAATTCATGATAAAATATTTTATATGTAAAACTTCTAAGCAGAAGCGACAATGTTCTGTTTTTATTTCTCTCGATTGTAACTCGGCTATATACTAGTAAATCTAAGATAAGATTTTATTGAGATTCAAATATCTGTGATATGTAATTTTTAAAGTTATTTCAATGTACTAATATACCAATTAAACTCTGAATTTTTTATCTAAAAGTGTTATATTAATTTGATGAAAGCACATCAAAATTTATCCATTGTTTTTATCATATACCTCTTAGATATTAGAAAATAAGCAGTCAGAAAAATTTAAAGACCTATCAATTCTATCAGTTTCAATGTTAAATAGAGTAAATGTTAAAGTAAAATGTAAGGTAAAAGAGCAATCAACATTTATAAATATGAAAATCAGCAATAGATAAAATAAGGAATAATATAAAAAGTGGCAAACTAAAACTGGAAAAGATGATAATATTTGGATGGACAGCAGTAAGAAATAGTCTAATATGTGAAAAACAGAGAAAAGAATAAGTGAAAAATTATCATTGTTGAATATTTATATGACAGTGACTAGAAAAGTCTTACATGAATTACTTAGATATGCATTAATTATGAGAAATAGCTTTAGATTAATCTGTATTTTTTTAAAAAAAGATCTTTAAATACCAAAGTTTAGAATTAATAAAGTTACCAAAAAAAAAAAAGACAATGAATACAATTATGTTTTTCATTCAAGTGTGACAGTGTTTCTAAAAATCAGACTACTGTATAACAATAGAGACTTACATAAAATATACGAGTGCTCCAACCAAGGCTCTGGGAATGGGGTTTCTTACCTTTCTCAAGTTTGATTCAAAGTTATCTATCCAAATGCATCAAGGTAGCTTCTCTGATTGTTGTAATGCTATGACTGGATTGCAAGAAGGAGACATGCCAGCATGCCAAGTCCAAGTTAATATTAAGAGTCCTTTATAGCCGGGCTCGGTGGCTCAGCCTGTAATCCCGCACCTTTGGGAGGCTGAGGTGAGTGGATTGCCTGAGCCCACGGGTTCGAGACCCGCCTGGGCGGCGAGACCTCATCTCTACAATAAACCAAAAAAAAAAAAAAAAAAAAATCAGCCGGGCGTGGTAGCGCGCGCCTGTAATTCCAGCGACTTGGAAGGCGGAGGCGGAAGGATCGCCGGAGCCCAGCAGGTCGAGGCTGCGGTGCACTCCAGTCTGGGCGACAGAGTGAGGCTCCAACTCAAAAAAAAAAAAAAAAAGTAAATAAAAGAGTCCTTTACTAGCCCACGATCAAAAGTGGGCTCTCACCATGAAGCTCTTGATGCAGAATATAATCAGCAAAAAGCTTATATAGGTAAAATCTGCAGATTGGCTACATGGCAAGGGGGGAGGGTACAAGGAACTAAAAACAAAAGGAACTAAATATAAGAACAAATTATAGGATGTGGCAGGGGAATTTTGTAAGTAATAATTCCTTAACAATTTCTTGGCTCAACGTCTGATTTCAGTTAACAAAGCATACAATTAAACGGAACGTGTAACTAGGGAATATTGCAAATGGTCAGCGTGATCGGACAGCCTAAACAACTGAGGGGAACAAAGCTGTGGGTCTGTAGTCATGGGAACGTTACAGTAATTACACGTATACATTAGGGGGTTATTTTTAGATTAGGCAGGCAGTTAAGATGGAGGATTTCAACAAAATGGAGTGACTTATGTCAAGAAGTTATTGCAATTATTTTATGTGTTTGATTAGCTATTTTAGTAACTTCCCATGGTGGTTTGAAGGAACCATCAGCATGACTAGAAGGTCTTGGATCACGCCCAAACTGCCCATAGGCCTTGTTGATTCAGTCTCAGGGATGGGTGAAGGAGGATTAGAAGATTTTGAGTCATGTTTGTTAATTTAGCCTCAGATGGGTGAGGGGCTATGGAGTATAAATTCTGAGTAAGTTGTACTGGGTTTTTGGTAATGATGAAGCCTGTCTCCCTGTGACCTGGTTGTAGAAATAAACTCCCCTATCTCCCAGTTTCTGGCTCTCATCTTCAATTGAATGCAAAGGAAACAGCTGGACTACTTTACCTGGGAACAAATTTGGTGATTAGTGGGACATTGCTGCTTGCGGTTGGCTGGTTTTGGTGGGGCTGTGCCACGGAAACTCCCCATGCCTTAGAGAGCTCTTTTCATTACAGGAACACTTTGACGTATGTCCCTATCGACGACCACTGCCAGCATCGCTTTGTGATTCACTGTGAGAAATCGGAGGTTAGGAGCAGACACACTCATGGGTAAGTCAAAACAAATCGTAAACCAGGAGTTGAACTCCTCATTTGGGCTTTTTATGGTCATTTGCAGGCTTCAGAAAAGGTAATTGTAACTCATTTGTACTGTCAAAATATCTTTGGTTTCTGTGTGGTCTTTGGGAGCAGACATGCTTCTGGTTAAATCAAACTGGATTGTAAATGGGAGTTTAACTTCTAGTTTGTGCTTTGAATAACCATTTGCCAGGGCTAGAGGAAGTGGTTGTAACTCATTTGCATTTGGGGGTATCCTATTGTTTCACTGTTTGTACTTGTCTGTTTTGTTTCTGTCTTTTGTTGTAATATGGGAAATAACAAGTTCATCATTTGACAGTCCTTTGGGACAAATACTGCCTAATTAAAAGCAATTTGGGTACCCACCTATGATAGAAGGAAAAAAAAGAGATAAAAGAAGTTTTAAAAATCAAACTGCCATGAAAACTGCTTTGCCAAGATTTGTGTCCACATTCCTTATTAGATTATCTGTTGGGACAAACATAATTTGATCATGTAAAGAGGTTCTAATTTTGTCAGCGTTGTTATTTGGATTTAGCTATTCTTCATGAAATTCTGAGTTTATCACAATTTCATGGCTAAAATTTCCAAGGGTAGAGCTATTAGATTTTTGTTGATCTGTGAGTGGGCATGTTTAAATGTGTTTATATATGTACATGTTAAGTGTTATGACTAGCATGCTACCAAATTAACATATATGTAAATGAGTACTCGTAAATTAAATGAAAAGATCTCAATGCTCTCCAACTCTCTCTAGGCTCAGGGACTATCATGAAAGAGGTAGATGTATGAGACTGTAAGGGCTAATTTTTTAGAGATGAAGTTGATACAGAGTTGTACATGTCTCTTGTAAATGCTATGCCAGATACAGGAAAAGAAAAATGAAAAAATCAAGGGAATAGATAATGATATCTTGTAATAGAGATTTGATCCAGGATTCCTTTTTTTTCAGACTGAATTCTAGGCCAGACTCCCTCTCTCCCTTACGATTGACTATAAAATCAGGACAAACCAAGTCTCTCCCCTGCCTAATACAATATTGCTGATGTGGACACTATTGTCAGAAAATGGAAAATTTTAGAATAAGCCTTTTAACTCCCTGGTACATCATAAGTAAATGAAATAGACAACCAAGGGAAGAAACCTTGGGTGATGCCCTTGTTAATAAAGCCTCAGGGATAGGTGAGGGACTATGGAGTATAAATTTTTGAGTAGGTTGTACTGCCTTTGAGTGGGTTTTGGTGATGATACCACCTGTCTCCCTGTGACCTGGTTGCAGAAATAAACTCTCTTTTCTCCCAGTTTCTGATTCTAATCTTGGACTGACCATAAGGGAAGCAGCTGGACTAGTTTATCTGGGAAAATGAGGATCATGGAATAAAATTGCAAAAAAAGTTCTGATTCAGCTGAATTCAAGAATCAAAGACTGTCAGAAGCATCCTGACCTGATGCCATGATGTATTACAGTGAATCACGGCTTTTTTTATACACTTATCAATTATTTTGCTTACAAGTTCTGTGAAGTTGGGTACATTTTCTTCTGTGATTTGTGAAAGCCCTGCTGCATCATTCACTAAACATTAACTTTATTTTCTATCATCTACTTCCCTGGTGGTAATATAAGTAAAAAGACAGAAATAACAGAAGATTTACATATATCTACAAAGAGATAAAATATACAAATCTATCTATTTTCTTCCTACGCAATTCCCAGTCCTTTTTACAGTAAAAAGTCATATTCAATGAGATTTGAGAAAAGTTGACTAGGGTGCTTATAGTAAAATATTGTCTTGCTAATAAAGAGGGTTTTATCTTCCCTTTCTACTCTTAGTGCTTCAATAACTATACTTAAGCCATAAGAGGTGAGACAAGAGTGCTTCATAGAAGTCAACTGATACAATGAATATTTAAACTAACTCTAGATCCATATATCGAAATTCTTTACGTAGGAAAAATAAACCCTTATTTGCTTAATCAACTGTTAGGTATTCTGTTATATCCAGTCAAATCAATTCTTATTGATGCAGTGATTTAAAAGAAAAAGTATTCATGTTATTGTGAAGGTCATTTGCTTTAACTTTTGGATAAAATGATATAGAAAAACAAAGATTTAAAACAGAATCTACAGTTTACTTTGCATTATTGTCAAAATAAGTTGGTAGTGTATTTTTAGTCATTTAAATGTCTAATTATAGTATATGATAACATTGTACAGAAAAATCTGTACAAGTTATCTGAGACTTTGTATATTGTATTTCTCCAGAATTTTAGTTTCCTTCTGAGAAGCAGCCAGATTGAATGCACCAATTCTCCCAGATTATTATAACCTAATCAGGAATCAAAGTAATTTGATCTGAACTTCATAGTTTTCATAATCATGTTGTTCGCATAAACTATCTGGTATAGTCCATGGCTTCAGGTAAACAAAGATATTATTAATAGTTAGGACAATAAAGGACTTAGAGGTTATATCTCAAGGTCTGTGCAGAAAATAAAACCTTTCTTTGGAATATTCAGAGTTTGGATGATCCAAAGCTGCTGAAGTCATTCTTTCCTACACAAGAGAAAACCCAAAATAGTGTGGTTGATAGTATAGAGGGAGTCTAATCGTTTGAAAAGAAACTGAAATATTTTCTCATTGATACTTGACTTCCTCCTCCTTTTCTGGGAAGTAAGCTTATTTATAAATTTAACTGTTATTATTATAGAGCTAAACAATAGCAATTTGACCTAATTGTCAGTAATATCATGAGACTCATTAGCATTATCTTACCTTTCCAGACCATCTGGTATTTGATAGAAATAAATGCAAAATATACAAACAAATGATCTTTCTATATTCTTAGGTTACTCTGTCTTGTCAGTTTTCATCTGGAAGTTTTGCCTATTCTAGTCTCTTGCTTCTGAACATGCACTAAGTGAATATTCATGAATAAAAAAATTTTTCTTATGAAACAAGAGTAAATTATCCAATAAATATTGTGAGATCAGAGGATTCAGAAAAAATTTTACTGAAGAGTTAAAATTCCTCAAAATCTAAATCATCTTTAATGTTATACTTCTTCACCCAAGTATTTGGCACAACAAAAATAGCAAAGATAAACAAGGTCATCTTGAGAAATTATTTAACTTTATTAAAACCATAGATAATATATTTTCTCCTCCAATTAAATTTAAGAAATAGTAAACATTAGTTTATTAAAAATATAATGAGAAGTTGTTTCTGAAATATTAAAATGATAAAATCATGCTCTATATGAAAAACCTGCTAGCTACCAAGAAGCTTTTGAAGATGTTGTTAGTCTGATGAATTCTGGGTTTGTTCATCATCCTCCAGTGTTCTGAAACTTTGTTTCATTAAAGAAGGATATGCTTTCCAATTTCAGGCTGATAAAATTTGTACAAGTTACAATGTGTTGGTAGTCCCATCAGTGGAGTCTTTCTCATCATGATGACCCTTGTCTTCATGGGCATTTTGTGCCAAAGTATTCTCTGGCTAAGAATGAGGCTGTTTTACAGCCATACAATCAGTCATTCTGTGAACCTGATTGCTATGTCTTTAATAACAGTGATCATTCCTGGACATTAATGTGAGACACAAAGATTCACAAATCCACACTGCCACAGGTGCATACACACACATTGCCCTCAACATTTTTTAAGCTACACTGCATTCAATTTGGCTTATTCCAGGTTTCTAACAACTATGTATACATCCCATAAAAAATCAGAATTATCTTTTTGGAGGCTTGCCCCTTGTAATATACTTAGAATTTGTTCCTCCATATCAAACGGTCACCAAAGTTTTCATCTGGAAGTTTTGCAAAGGTCGCATCATGATTCACAGAAGCACCCAAATTGTGGCAAATGGGTAACTGGTTCTTCCAATATGACAATGCACCTGCTCACATTGCATTGAATGCTCAGCAGTATTTTTTTTTACCAAAAACATCATGGTCCCATACTCCATCCTCTCTATTCAGCGGATCTCTTTCAAGCAACTTTTTCTTGTTTCCCCAAATTAAAAAAAAAAAAAAAAGTTCTCAAAGGGAAATGTTTTGCCCATGTGGAAGAGATGAAATAGAAAACAGCAGAGGCACATTAAGTCATCAAAACCAATGTATTCCAAAAATGTTTTAACTGTGTTGTATCAAATAGAGAGTACTTTGAAGGTTTCTGAAGTTTAAACATGTAGGAGTAAATACACATATTTTAGTAAACAAATTCCATTTTGGGGATATATATATATATCTATATATACATGTATATATCTCTCTCTCTCTCTCTATATATATATATATATATATATATAGAGAGAGAGAGAGAGACTGCTCAAGAGTCATTATATATTCATACATCAAAGTCCTTCCCTATCCATGCAAATTGGTTATTTAGATATCATGCTTGCAGCTCTGCCTACTAGAGAGACTTTTCTGTAACCTTCCTTCAAGGTCATCTGAAAGTAGGGAAATATGGTATCAGCAGTTTATGTCCAACTATTTTAACAGTGTATCTGATACATCAGCCTGGATCCTCCCCTTTCTTTTTGTTCCTAAAAAGGCCTCTATACAACCAGAGGTAGGATTCGAAGGAGAGCCCTCTATCATGATCACGGGGATCAGAGTTAAACCTTCAGATCTTAAAAGGTAGCGCTAATATCTGTGATTCCTCCCAGGCTATAGTACTACTTCTGTTTTCCTATCCTGTCTAGAGAAGGAGAAGGAAAGGTAGGCAGTTTTAAGGGCTCTATTCCACAGGTCAAAGAAGAACGAATTTTGCCAGGTGCTAAGTGTTTTTCTCCTAGTAACACATTTGAAGATTGAAAACAACGCTGATAGGACCCACTGTGGACCGGACTTCGACCATGGCTCCCATCACTATCTGGCGGCCGTAGGCTACAACAATAATTGGAGGAATTTTGAGTTTCTTGGTATTTGAAGTAACAATAACTGTGTCTAAAATGTTCAGAATGCTCAGTCATTCCTCTTTCTCCAGTGTGCTATAACCCTATAAAATGTCACAGCCTTTTGTAAAAGAGTCAAAATACCTATTGTATATTTTTGCTGTAGCATTTCACTGTTGTTCCTCTGGAGGAAACAGTCTTCTATTCAATCAGTAGGCTATGTGGAATTTTGAGGTGCTTTACATTCAGAAAAGTGGTATTGACAAGCATCATCTTTCTGCTTACCATGTCTTATTATTTTTGTGGTTAAATCAAATTCAGCAGCACTCCAGATTTCTGTCCCCCCATATAGCCTTTACGATGATGATGATATGTTAGCCATTGCTACAGATCCCTGAGCATCTGGAAATTCTGAATTGTATTCTTCCATTGCTGATCATTATGCTTTTGTATGTAATGTTTCTGGTATTTAAATGCAGCCACATGGCACATGGCCTCTACTATTCCAGAATTCCATTATCCTAATGCATCTTACAGAGCCTGGTTCCATGAAAGTTTTTTGTTTTTCGTTTTCTTCAAATACAACATACAGCCTATAGAGATAAACCATCATGGTGCCACTAAGATACCAGTAAGATGGCTTACATCAGGGCATCACTAATTAACTATGAGAATTTTGGTACTTCAATTACCTTGTTCCTCATTTTACCTGTATAGAAAAGCATGATTATAAATACATTCTCAGCAGATAGTGATAGAAGTTAGAAAAATTAACCCAGAACGTACATGTGAAAGCAATGCTTTTAATGATGGTTTGTTAAATACCACACACTGAACGCTTGCTTTCAGAACTTTGCCTTCAAATCGTGAGCATTTACTGTGGGTTAGATCCTGTCCTCCAAAAAGATATGTTAAGTCCTAACTCTAGCTAACTGTGAACGTGATCTTATTTGGTAACAAAATCTTTGAAGTTATAATTAAAATAAGATGAAATCATACTACATTAGGCTGGGCTGTAATTCAGTGATTACTATTCTTTATAAAAAGAAGATATTGGGACACAGAAAGCCACAGACACACACAGAGAAGAAAGCTATCTGAAAACATGGAAGACAATGGGAAGAAGGTCATTTGACAATAGAGGCAGAATGAGGTATCTGGACAAGGAATGCCAAGAATTGGTGGCAACTTCTAGAAGCTAGAAAGAGACAAAGAAAGGATCCTACCCTTGTTCCCTCAATAATAGCATGGTATTAATCATTTGCTTTCAGATTTTTAGCCTCCAGAAATATAGGAGAATGAATTTCTGCTATTTTCAGTCATGCTGCCTGTGGCAATTTGTTTTGGCAACCCTAGGAAGCTAATACAACATTCAAAACGGTTAGACATTAAAATAATTATTTGAATAAAATCTATATTTAGGTTTTTCTTTGTTATATTTCTTTGACATTGTTAAAACATATGATCCCAAAACATAATTATTTGTTTATAATAATATTTCCATGGAATGTTTGAATTTTTTCATATTTTCAAACCTAAACATAACATGTATGATATTTAATAACAATGAAAATTAGTTAGCATTTATTGAGTGCTGCTGTATCCCAGGCACTGTATTAAGTACTTCACATATATTTTTAATAAATATAACAAACATGAGGATATCGCTATTTTAGATATGTGAAAACTTTGACACTAAGACAACAACAATATTCAAGTTCTTAAACAAGTAACAGAGACGTGATTCCTGAAATTCTGCCTCACTGTTTTAATAAAAGTATTATGTAATATCAAGGAAATATTTTGAGGTATAATGCAAGGGAAAAAAAAGCTTTTATTTTTTTCTATGGTTTATTATTTTAATGTTCTAGAAGCAAGAGGACAATGTGCAAAATTACTGAAGCAATAAGAGAACTTATGATCCCAAATAAGAAGCCAGAGGTGCCATTTTAGGATTGGTTAACTCAGTGGGTCAACAGTATCCCCAGTGACTTAGGTTTACGCCATCTTTCCCTCTGTCCTGCCACCCTAGTGTGTTGCCCTGGAAAGCAATGCTTTTAATGATGGTTTGTTAAATACCACACACTGAACGCTTGCTTCTCAAATATATCATCACAGATTATGCCACTCTCTCAAATTAGAAAGTTTAGAGAGCTACCATTATTTCAATTATACAGATTAGAAAATGAAGCTCATTGGATGTTAATTTACTTAAAATACATGATTAGTAGATGATTAAGTCAAATAAAGATTTAAGAAGAAACTGAGATGATAAGAATGAGAGAAAATGGTGTAGCTAAGTATATTCAGTACCTTTGATATAAGCACCAATGTTATCAATTCCTCTTTTTCTAATGCCCATTATACTTGAATAAATTTGTATAGTATTATGTATATTCATATAGTATGTGTTTTCATGACGTTAAGGGATGCATCTCTATGGTCTAGAAATATATCTATAGTCTTTTATATGGTCCAGATATTGGAAAATAGCTGAAACTCAAAACAAGAGAGTAGAATGATGATTGCCAGGAGTTACAAGGTGGTAAAAATAGGATTTTGGTCAAAGTACACAAACTTTCTGAAAAAGAGAAATAAGTTATGAGATATATACAGCATAATGACTATAATTAGTAATAATATATAGTTTACTTGAAATTTGATGAGAGCAGATTTTGTATTCTTACCCACACAAATGTTAAGTAGTGACTAATGTATTAAGTAATTTGGTTGTTGTGATCATGGCACAATATGTATATACAGGCGGTGCCAAAATGTGGAAACATTTGAAGATATGTTCTCTATGTGTTAGTTTTTGAAGTTGAATTAAAGTAGCAATATGTAGTATGAAATTCATTCAACCGTGCTGCCACCATTTTCTTTGACTGCCCTGCCTGTTGCATGGTAATGCTAGCATTAATTTGATTAATGTCGTCTTTTGAGAGAGCATTATATTTAAAATACGTATAATTTTTTTTTGGCATGCCCTGTATATAAGATCATCTTGAATATACAAGCATACAATTAGTATTTGGCAGTTAAATATTTTTAAAAATTCAGCAAGCAATTTGTCTAAGTTAATAAAATAGTAGTTTTTTTTCCATGTTATTAAAAAAAAGTGACTTCACATAAAAAAGATAGAATGTTTTAGGGATTTAACATAGTAAAAGATATGACCACTGGGATTTGACAAGAAAGAAATACTGAGCTGATTTTTTAAAAAAGAGTTAAAGCATTTTTTTTAAAACAATTTTGATGACAATATCCCTTATTGTTTGACACTTGACTTTTGACACTGTCCTCACACAATGCAGAATCTCAAATATCTCTGCTGTCCTATCAGTACTCTACCTTTCAGTAGAACCACTCAGTCTCTAGCAATCAGAATTGTCTCTACCCGTTTCCAAGTGTTATTAAAATAAGTGGTCCTAACCCTACTTGAAAATCACTAAGAAGAAGATAGTTTCGCCCCGAAGCATGAGTTACTCATTATCAATTTACTGTTGTCAGAATGCATTTTCTTTGCATCTCATTTTCATCTTTACAGGCACACATTACTTTGAATAGCCAACGAGAATGAAATATTTGTCCTAAAAGAGAAAAATAAAATATTGCTAGTGCAAAAAGACACCATAAAAGAAAATGTGATGCTGTGATGCAATTTAAAATAGGCAGTTTTCTGACAGTTTTTCATACAGTTAATATAATCTCATGGAATATGGCTGTAATCATTTTTGTAAAAATCTCTCCAAACTAATCTAATAGACAATGAATGAGCTAGAAATAACAAATCTATGATGCACTTGAATAACTTGTGTTTGTTATATGATAAATCTAGGAGAGAAAAATATATGTAGCAACTTTACAGGAATTTTAATTGTGTTACTTACAGTGCATCTGATGCCTGAGCTTTATCTACTTAAAAAATTTCTGTGCTCCTTGGAAATTTATCAATGAAGTAGAAGAAAAATTATTCAAAATAAAGGGCCAAAGGAATGAATTAAATTTATTATCAAAGGAAATAGAAAATATCTGTAAATTACAGCATCTATAGACAGCTATGTTTGCAACTTCCCTTTAACCACACTATGATATTTGCTAACCATGCTTGTGCTATTTGTTCTTATTACAGACCCAGATGGCCCAGGTTGATCTTTAATTTGTTAGGCTCAAAATAAAATATTGTTCTCTCCAGAGTTTAACAAAGGTTGCCCAACTTTGGAGTTTAAGACATTCCAAATAAATCTGTTTCACACTGCAATTTAACCAAAGGCTGGATATAAAAATTAAAACTTTCTCCTGGGTCTTCCCAGCTGCTCAGATTTAAATACTCATATTGTTTGACCATCCTTCTTTACTTCCTATAGAGCATCCTAGTTTAAGTCATTGAGGAACTGTGTGTGTGTGTGTCTGTGTGTGTATAGGTGGTGGAGAGGGGGTAGGGAGTTGTGGGTGTTTTATCTTTTGTTTAACATTTTCTTACAAAGTCTTCTAAACCATAATGAAATGCTTTAATATGAAAGTAGAATGTGTGCATATACTTTTGGGGATGAAAAATAATGCCTCTTTTTTCTTTTCCTGCTCTATAGGATTGATTCATTTTAAGCACTGTCTTTATTTGGTTAGAACTCTACTGTCATTAAATATGATTTCAGTTTTTATTATTTCTAACCATTATATGCTGGAGACAATGCATTTATGTTAAATTGTCATATTAGTGTTAATTATTTAGGGCAACACAACAAATATTCATTCAAATAATAAAATTACTTCAGTTAATTAACAAGTAGCTTTTTAAATGGTTAAAAGGAATAAGAAAAGTAGACTTTTTGATGTGTAAACAATTCTTTTGTTAAGATGCTATTTTAGTAATATGGCTTCATTAAGTTTAGTTGTAAATAGGTGATTATATTACTCTGATTTATTCGATATATTTTTATTTAATATTTATTTGTTAAAAGTCTGCCATGTTCCAGGATCTGTCTGAGGTATGGGTAATAAGTAATAAGCTATGCTGAAATAAGAAATAACTTAATATCTTATAAATAACATATAAGAAAATAGGCTGGTGCTAGAGTAAGATGTCTACTGAGTTCAAAATCATGATATGAATGAATAAAATAGAACGGAGAACTAGGAAATTTAGGAAGGGCACACAAGGAACAGAAATACTCTTATATTTGACATGCAAGAAGAAAGTACTTTTATTCCTTTACTTGGGTAAATGAGTTTTTTAAAAAATATGTACAGTATTTTCCTAATTTTAATTATATTTGTAGTCAGCTGTGGAGAAATCCAATGAAGAAAGTTTTTGTTCCCTTAATATCTCTTTTATTGTAAACAGTCATCTTTAATTAACTGTTAATGAGCAATGTATGCAAAGACCTCTAGAGATTAGATTTTAAAGCATTATTAACTTCTGGGGAAATAATATATGTTACAGACCTAATATCAGACATAGAGTAAGTTGACAATAATAGGTAATAGTCTTCCTCCCTTATTCCCTCTACACCTTCTCTTTTCACACCACTGTTTTTGCTATTTAGGTCCTATATGATAAATAATCTGTTGCTGTTTCTCATTTCATATGTAATGGTATTCTTTATTTATAATTCTATATTCTCTAGTTAGCATAATGGATTCATTCTCCTTTTCACTGAAGTGGACTTTCAAAAGCACATTGTGATTATTATAATTCTACTTATGAATCTTCCAGTAAGCAAAAACTTTTGAACTTCACTCACAACAAAGACAAAATGGTGTTCTTACTCAACAAACTAATCTCTTTATATGTATCATAACAATGTAGGGGGAAAAAAACTAATTGTAAGAAAAAAGACCAAGAAAACTTGCAAAGAATTTTAAGCTTTCTTTTAAATACCCTTATTGTGAATTTTCATATTTTAATAGTTTTATTTATAATGGTCTTTTACTGGAAAGTATAAAAACTGTTGCCATGCCCACTAGTCTTAAAATAAAATTTATTTTGCATATATATGATATATATATGTATATATCATGCTGATCAGTTGTATATGGAGAGACTTATACAGAAAATATGATGTATAACTAACCAATTACATACTAAAATGCACAGAAACCAACATGCAATTATCAAAATGTAGTAAGAAAAAAAAATAAGGAAAAGCTTATAAGGAATGTTATAGAGAAAGGCATAAGTACTGCGAGATTAGAAGTGTAAATAAATTGAGGTATTAAATAAGGAAGCAGGAATGACAATCAGCTTTGGCCTTGGTATTTAACCAGGATGTTAACTTCCGCTTCTTCAATTTTAGACTTGGATATCAGAAGAATAAATTGTTAACTATCTTCTTCAACATTGTTTTGCAATCTCAGATATTTGTGTAATCAAGTCATTTGTTTTCACATATAATCACCATAGAAATAACACAAATGATATGTTATTTGGATTTATTTAAATGACAGAATATTTATTTAATTTTAAGTACTGGTAAGCATTCAAAATGTAACTTATATTTGTGTAATAGAATAGCCACAATGACATGTTTTAAAGCCTTCAAAATAATACGTTTTTAGTGGTTTTTTGTTTTTTTTTTTAGGTACGAATACAAACATAGCAAGATTTACTAATGGCCTGGGAGAGAAACCAGTTCCTTTGTTGGAACTTGCTGATTAAGTAGCCAAACTGATGTACCTTGATAGTACACAGACATTTTACAAGGTATCAGATCATTCTAATCTACGGTAGATTCTAAAATGAGTATATATGTAGTGAAATATATGATGCAAATGGAAATTCAGAAAATATTTTCCTGACTTAAAGGCCAATTGCATAACTCATTGCCATATTTCTAGGTCTTTTTAAAGAGCTATTTGCCAAATGATTTTTTATGAAGAAACAAGTAAATCTTTCTGTTCCTGGCTTATACTAACATAGTATTCTCCAGGTTCATTTGTGTTATTGATGTGTAATCTATAAAAACTGACTTCATGGAGATAGAGAGTAAAATGGTGGTTACCAGGGATTAGGAATATGTTGGTTAAAGAATACAGAATTTCGTTAGATAAGAGGAACAATACCAGGAGATCTATGGTGCAACTCGGTGACTGTGGTAAACGACAACGTACTATAGTTAGAAAATAGCTGAGAGTATATTTAAGTGTTTTCATTATCAAAAATGATAAGAATATGAGGTAGTACATACACATGCTAATTAGCGCTATTGAGAAATTTCACAAAGTAAACATCTTTTAAAATATCACACAATAAATATAAACAGCTTTATTTGTCATTAAAAATAAATATAAATTTAAAATAAATTTTAAAAAGAAACAGGTAGAGTTTTTTTTAAAAAAATAGAAACAATATGACGAGGATAAAAAAGTTAAGTCCACTGATAGTTCACATGCCTTCCATTTTGAGAGCTCATGTAAACTACATAATCTATGCTGACCAAAACTTCAGTTCCAAGGGTCGATGTGATATCTTCATTTATTATTTAAGAGAAAGGAAAGATTAATCATTTACTATCAGCATTTTCCTGAGCATGATCCTGTATTGGAAAGCTGGCTAGAAATATCTTTCTCTTTCAGGTATATCAGTTAAAATATGTGCCTATTTAGTACTTTGATTGTGGTGTTCAGCCCTCATAACCAGCCATGTTCTGATGAGTATCTGACTTCCTAGCTCAGGACTTTTTATCTGAGTCATTTTGTCCAGGCCTTCCCCAGGCACCTCTGTTGAAGCCTCCTTATCAGGGGAAGGAAGAAGGAAACTCAAGGTTACTTTTACCATCTAACTCAATATTAAGTATTTTTTCTCTCTTTAGTATTACAGGAGCCACTGAAGAGTAGTGATAGCTAAAAATTATTACCCCTGAATTAAAATGCAAATTCTTGTAATCTTAGAATTAAACCTGTGTAACAACAAAAATGTGAGAAAAATAATTTCAAAATTTAAAAATCAAATTTGTTTTTATATCCTATGATGTTAATTCTATACATTATATTTTACTTTTAGTCTCACATTTACTTCAGACTTGCTGTGATTTTAACACTTGACCTTGAGAACACTGGATTATAAAATAGTTAAATAGAACAGGAGCTTTGAAAGAAGGTATAAAAAGAATCTTAGTAAATTTAGTACAGAACACTACTACCAGTGTAAAAGAACACATATACTAGCAGGAATGATGAAAAATCTAGATTAAAATGCTGCATTGAATTCTGAAATATCTGAACTATTTTCCAGCACCCATGATATATACACATATACTGAAATGCTGGTATTGACTTCACAAACTTTGTACAGTAAACTCCAGAACATCTCATTCAAATAGATTACAATATGAACGGTGTTCCCCAGAATTGTACACTGTGCCACCTACTCAAATACATGGTGATTGGCTGTACTGGAGTTCCCAGGACTGACTCAGTGGTCCTAATATATACCATTCTCATTTCTAAAACTATGCTTAAAATTAATCCTTTACACACTGGCCAAAACTGGGACAATTTAAGCGACACATTAAATAAGGTAGTATTGGAGTATAATGCAAAATGTATCTTTTAAAAAAATGACCATGAGCTCATGCTAGTATAAATAAATGACTGAATAAATTAACAAGTGGGGAGGTGAAGATTTGTCATACAAAATAATCTCAAACAAATTAAATGTGGGCTGCATGTAGTGATTTCCTTCCAAAATATAGACTGTGGAAAGAGAAGGAGAAGAATCACTTTACAATGCAAAAACTGACAAACACAACTGCAGCCAAAAGGCCACCATCAACATCAACGCTCATAAGTCACTTTGATAGTATATACACTTGACATGATGCACTTTACCTTGAAGAGTTTGTCTACTGCCAAAATTCTGTGTGTGATTTTTCAGGCCTGACCATGGAGAATTAAAAAGGCTTTAACCTGTCAAGCCTCACAAGGGAAGCAGCCTACAGCTCTCCAGATCTGGCACACAGCCAATGCTTTTTAGTCTCTGAAAGAAGGTACAGTCAAGGACTCAGTCTCCTGTGGCATCCATGTTCTAATAAATATCTGCATTCCTACCCCAGGGCTTTTTATTAATATTTAGTTCATTCTGCCCAGGTCTTCAAGCACTTTGCTGGGCCTCCTTATCAGGGAGAGGAGGGAGGAAACTTGATACTTTTCTCCATTCCGACACAGTACTTGGTACTTTTTTCCCCCTCCTATCCCTTCTTTCTGTCCCTCTTCCCTGCTCCTGGGACCATAAAGTCACTGAAGCCCTTGTTTGGGGCTGCCTTAACAATGAGATGATCACCAAATCTGCCCTGTTCCATCTGACTCTTGACCAGTGTGTCATTATATGAGGGATAAAAGAGCAGTGGGAACCTGGGATTTTTCCAGTTTAGCCTCTTCTTTATATTACTGTAATAAGTGATTCATCTTGACTGTTACTTTCATTTTGTCTACTTCTTTTAATCAGCCACTCTAACATTTAGCAGCTCAGCTCTCTTCAGATCAGCTGAGGCCTTTGTGATCTTCCTACCTCAAACTTGAAAGTCCAACCTAATGGTTAAATATTTAAAAAAATCAAAAAGTCCATTTTACACAATCTCTGACCAGTACTCTTCAATACACTTAAGGTATCAAAAACAAAGAAAGGCAGATAAAGACAGGAGGAACCTAAAGAGACATAATATCTAAATGTAATATGGTATCTTGGAACAGAAAAGGAATAGGTAAAAACTAAGAATATCTGAACAAATAATGACTTGTAGGTAATTATAATGTATCAATATTGGGTTATTAATTGTAACATATCACACTAATATAATATGCTATTTATACAGTATATTAATAATCGGAAAAACTTGGTATAAAGCACATGGTAACTCTCTCTACTATCTGGTCAATATTTCTGTAAATTTAAAACTACTCTAAAAAGGAAACTCATGGATAATAAAAGTGACTAAATAAATCCCCTGTACTTGAAAAAACTTAAATGAGTCTAACTTTTTTTCAAAATACTCACTCTAAACAACACAATCTTTAATATGTGAACTTCTGAGTATTTAAAGATTTCTTCTTAATGACTTTTTAAGATTCTGTATAAAACGTATCTTCAAGTAAAATTTATCCAGTGAAATATTGAAAAATACTATGTCAACAGTAGTGTTTTTCTGCTTTTTTTGTTTTGTTTTGTTTCATTTCTAAGACACTATTCTAATATAGAAGACTAAAGAGGCTATTTTTTGTTGCTGCTGCTGCTGCTTTCCTTACATCTTGGTTTTTTTCTTTATTTTCTTGGACATACACAAAATAATAATTTATAAAATCAGTGTTGTTCACTATCTAGGAGTAATAATAATAATAATGAATATAGAGTATGATATCGACCAAAAATAGATAGGCGATTAGATAGATAGATAAATAATTGAAAAAGTGTTGACAGATGATACATAGTTGATAGATAGATATGCTATTCTTCATAGTGAACACATATAAAGTCCGCAGTTCTGAGCAATGATGCTGGGGAAAGTCTCTAATTATTACATATACTTCATAGCATTTGCTACAAAGAAAGAAACTTCTTCTTTTGCAGATAACCACGTGGAGAGCAGAAGTATGAGTTTTTTACCCAGTCTTAGGAATGGACAACTCAGAAATGGAAATGTTATTGAAGATTTCCTGGGAAAGTGGCCTATGCGCTGGAAAATTCATAAACATCTAATTGTGTAACGTGACCATCTAAAATCTATCTTTGACCTTATCTATGCATCAAAAGAGGACAATTATTTTCTCTGTATTAGTGAAATAGAGAAAAATTCAATAGATAACTTTATGCAGTTTGTGATAAAAATAAAAGTGCATATCAATGCATATTTGCAGTACTGTAATCTTAGAAATTTTGTAATTATATATTGAATTTAAGGATTGAAATTAGAGTGGTAATGAGGAAGCTTTAACTCATCTTTCTGAAAATACCAAGAGTGAATACTGATTAATAGAAAATAAAGTTTGAATTTCTATTGTCTGCAGCTTGATTAGTGCATACTAGGGCTTAATCTGTAAAGCACACATCCAAATTTGCAGATGTCTAAAATAAGATTCTGTATTATCGAGTGAAATCATCACTATATTTAGCTGGATCAACAGCACAAGTCATTTTAAATCTTGAAGATGTAATTCAATCAGGAATATATATTAAGCTCAAAATGTACTTAGTTAATAAAGATCACTAATTATTAAAAAAATTACATCTTAAACATTTGTTTCATCAAAATATATAACTGAATCTCTGAAATGTGCAGCCCAATTGGCAAAACTTATTTTATATATATAGGTAAATATATTTGTAAACACATTTTAATATTCAAAATCATAAAAAGGGAAAAATCTGACTTCATTTCTTCTCAATATATAGAATAAAATTAAGTTCACATAATTTTAGAGTATAATATGTTTTTGTTTCTTACTGAATATCTCACTTATTTTCAAGAGGTTTTTTTATAAACAGAATAGTGGTTATTTATAACATATTGTGATTCTCACAACCACCCACTGGGTACCATGTCCACCACTAGGAGGAGAGAGGTCTCACTAGAAGCTCAAACTTCACCTTCACACACATTGCTTATGAAGCAGATCCTCACGTGTACCTCACAACTCTAAAATAAATTAAAAAATAAAAAAGATTTGTCTTTATCAAGATCCGGGATATGACTCTGTGTCTGAATCTAATTAATTCAAATACTGGTCAATAGCATAATCATATTCTGTTTGCCTGTGTGTGTGTGCAGTAGGCTGAATTCAAGAATGGTCCCATGATTCCTTTCCATCTTGTACATACTCAAACACTAATCAAGGTGTTGCTGCAAACAGATTCTGAAGATGTGTAAATCCTCACTCATTTATCTTTAGGTTAGAGAGATTATCCTGACTGAGTCTAGCCTAATCAGGTAAGGCCATTTTAAAGTATGTCTAGAGAATGGAGATGAAAGCAGTTAGAGAGATTTATTTTTTATATTTGTATACCTTTATAGGGGTTGAAGCTGCAGCAGGAGTTTTACTAGCCATGACGAAGCAAACTGCCATGTCATAAAGAAGGTCATAGGGCAAGTAATGGTGAGTGATGTCTAAGAGCTAAGAATGGCTCCTGACTGACAGAAATTAAGAAAGTGGGGACCTTAGGCTGCAACTGCAAGAAGTTGAATGCTCCTAACAATCATTCAACTTTAATGAGGACCCCAAGCTCAGATTAGATCAGAGTCCCAACTGACATCTCCATATCAACCTTGTGAAAACTTGAGCAAGCTATGTGGGCCTTCAACAAGTCCTACTCTTTTGCTAAACATCCAATTAAACTGTCCCAGGATTCCTGACCTACAAAAAATTGTGAGATAATTTTTGTTGTTGAAAGTCATTAATTTTGTAGTAAGTTGTTAGTAACAATGGAAAATAAATGCAGCATATATGTGTTGCATAAAGTATGTTTATACATTTCTTTGTTAATACTCCCTTAATTGGTAGACTCAAATGTGTACTTCAAGAAGAATTAAATAAACTAGATAAGTACATTAAAACCTTAGTTGTAATTCATAATCTGATTATAAGTTAGTCAATTTTTTACTTAATATAGTGTTTTTTATTTATACCTTTGGCCAGAGTTACTGTAAACAATATAAACTGAAAACAAAGTTTGCTTTGGCTAAGAGAATTTAATTTTTTTATCATTTGCACAAAACACATATTTAATTAATAATGAAGTATATCATTTTTTCCATTTTGTATGTAGTAATTAGCAAAAATATATGTAATTTTTAGTTAGATAATTCACTTAGATATTCAATTACATGCATCTGAATTAATGTCAATATATAATACTAAAAATCACAACAAAAATTCTTAGAAAATAAAGTAATGCATTAATACAACATTTTTAATAAAATATGACGATAGAAATGTAAGGGCATACGGATGTTGTTATACAACTATACAGATATGCATAATATATAACTGTATATATTTAGAGAATATATAATATATACAACTTCCAAATTATATTCTGCTGTATGTTAAATATACCAAGTATACACAGGCATACCTTGGAGACATTGCAAATTTGGTTTCAGACAACCACAATAAAGGGCATTCTGAGTTTTGCAGTGCATGTAAAAATTATCTCTGCATTATACTTTAGCTTGTTGTATACACTATCATTATGTTTATGAAAAAAATGTATATACCTTAATTGTAAAACATTTTATTACTATAAAATGCTCTCATTATCTGGGACTTCAGCAAGTCCTAATCTTGTGCTGGTGAAGGGTCTTGCATCAATGTGAATGTCCTAGGACTGATCGGGGTGGTGGTTGTTGAAGGTGAGGGTGGCTGTGGCAATTTCCTCAAATAGGACAACAATGACATTTGCCACATTGACTGATTCTTCCTCTCACAAAAGATTTCTCTGTAGCACGTGATGCTGTTTTATAGCATTTTACCCACAGTGGAGCTTCTTTTAAAACTGAAATCAGTCCTCTCAAACCCTGCTGCTGTTTTATCAACTATGTTAATAATAAATGTTGTCATTTCAGTAATGTTCACATCATTTTGCCAGAAGTAGACTCCATCATAATCAACTACTTTCTTTTTCATCCATAGAAGCAACTCACCACCTGTTCAAGTTTTATCATGAAATTTCAGCAATTCAATCCCATCTTCACACTCTGCTAGTTCTCTTGCTATTTTTGCCAATCTTCAGTGACTTTCTCTACTCATGTCTTGAACCCTTCAAAGTCACCCATGAAGATTGAAATCAACTTTTTCTACACTTCTATTCATCTTGATATTTTGGCCGCCTCTCATGAATCCCAGATGCTCTTAAAGGCAACTAGAATGATGAATTCTTTGTAGAAGGTTTTGAATTTACTTTATTCAGATTAATCAGATGAATCTCTATCTCTTGCAGCTACAGCCTTAAAAAATGCTTCTTCTGAAATAATAAGACTTGAAAGTCAAAATTACTCATTGATCCATGAGTACAGAGATTTGTGTCAACAGGAATGAAAACAACAGTAATTCCCTTGCATAGCTTTATTAGAGTTATTGGTTGACCAGATGAATTGTCAATGAGCAGTAATTTCTGCAAGAAATCTTTTTCTGTGAGCAGTAGGTCTTAACAGTGAGCTTAAAATATTTAACAAACTATGTTGTAAACAGATACGATCACTCAGACTTTGTTTTTCCATGTATTGAGCACGGGTTGGGTAGATTTAGCATAATTCTCAAAGCCTCTAGTTTTTTAGAATGGTAAAATGAACATTGACTTCAAACTAAAGTCACCAGCTCCTGGCCCCTGACAAGAGACCCAGCCTGTCCTTTGAAACTTCTAATCCAGGAATTGACTTCTCCTCTCTAGCTATTTAAGTACTAGATGACATTTTCCTCCAACATAAGACTGTTTCATCTACACCGAAAATATGTTGTTTAGTGTAGCCACCTTCATTAATTATCTTAGCTAGATCTCCTGGATAACTTAATGCAGTTTCTGCATCAACACTTGCTGCATTACCTTGCATTTTTATGTAATGGAGTTGGTTTATTGCTTTACACATCATGACAAACCTCTACTTGCTGCCAACTTTTCTCAGCAGTTTCTTTAGCTCTTTCAGTCTTCATGGAATTAAAGAGTGTTAGGGTTTTGCTCGGGATTATGCTTTGGCTTAAGGGAATGTTGTGTCTGATTTGGTCTTCTCTTCAGACTATTAAAATCCTCTACCTATCACCAATAATAAAGATGTTGTGCTTTTTTGTCATTCATGTGTTCACTGGTCCAAACACTAAATAACTACATGTATACATCATCTATCCTCTTATTTTCCTTTCTCTCACTCTTTCTTTCATACATACACACACGTAAACACACACACACACACACACACACACACACACACACAGTACAGTAGTGTAGCTGGGGCAGTGTAATCTGAATAAAAGCACAATAAGATAAAAGAAATCACAGCTGTCAATGGTCTGTGGTGATGGTTCACTATTATCACGATGTTCATTTAGAACTTCTCAGTGGAGGAAATTCCTTGATTTGAATTTGATTCTGTTTACTAGAAGGACACTTTTTTATATTGCTTTTGGTGACAAAATATATGTTTTACCGGATAATGTTATTTTTCATGTTCTCTTAGCCACTTGTGAAGTATTGTTGGGGTGTATGACTCAGGGTGCTGTGTACATTTTACAGTACTAAACCCAGAGCATTGTTTTAACCCAGGCTTTGATTTTCTTCACAAATATAAATTAAACCTTCAATATATTAGAGGCCAAATGGCCCATCTTTAAAATATAGTTTCATATGTAACTAATTCAATTTTTTTTTTTTTTTTTTTTACTGGACATGTCTTATTAATTCTTTCTTTTCTTCCTATACCCATACACTAGCTTTGGCTCTTAAACTAATGGCAGTCACCTTGGGCTTGGTGAAAACCGCATCCTAATTTTTATTTTTGTGATAAGGCTGAGTCAATATGATTGAATTGTCTTAAAGGTTCTGATAATGCCTAATTCCCATTGTTTGGTGTCTACAACCGATCCCATCCCTGTGAAGCTACAATTTCTGAGATTATTGTAGTCCATTAAATTTACACTTTTTTTTTTTAATTTTAATCAATATTTTTTATTATGGTTTTGTGGGGTACAGTTAAGGGTTAGGTGTACAATTACGTTTCATTCAGGCATCCTGTTGATAAGAGGTGTTTCCCCATCCCCAGACAGATATTTGCAACTGTTAATCCCATCCCCCCCCATAGTTTCCCAGTACCATCAGTCATTTTCTTATGGTATTACATTGGATGTTCAAGGTCCATTATATGAGTGAGAACATGTGATACTCGGATCTTTGTTTCTGTGAGAGGTCACTCAGTATTATAGACTCTAGTTCCATCCAGGTTGCTGCGAAATTCATGATTTTGTTCTTTTTTATGGCTGCGTAGTATTCCATCGTGTATATGTACCACATTTTTTAATCCAGTCCTCTTTTGATGGGCAGCATGGTTGTTTCCAGGTTCTTGCTATTGTGAACAATGCTGCGATAAACATACGTGTGCAGGTATCTTTTTTTATAGAGTGATTTGAAGTCTTCAGAGTATATTCCGAGTAGGGGGATTGCAGGGTCATATGGAAGGTCGATTTTTAGAACTTTTGGAATCGCCACACTGCTTTCCACAGAGGTTGCACTAGTTTACACTGCCACCAACAGTGTAGAAGTGTTCCCTTTTCACCACACCCTCTCCAGCAGCTGTTAATTTTTGAGTTGTTGATAATTGTCATTCTGACTGGAGTTAGGTGGTATCTCAGTGTGGTTTTGATTTGCATCTCCCTGATGATTAGTGAGGTTGAGCATTTCTTCATGTGTTTGTTGGCTGCTCAGATGAACAAAACCTGAAACCCGCAGGTCATAAGAGAGAAGATAGACAAGTGGGGCCTTATTAAACTGACAAGCTTCTGCAAAGCCAAAGAAACCATCAAGAGAGCAGGGAGACAACCTACAGACTGGGAAAAAGTATTTGCCAACTCCAGGTCTGACAAAGGCTTAACCTCCTCGATCTACAAGGAACTCAAACATGCTGAAAAGAAAAAAACAAACAACACCATTATAAAATGGGCAAAAGATATGAACAGACACTTCATAAATTTATACTTGTAAACTGAACTTTGTCCCCCGACTTCATTTTGAATTTACATTAATCTGAATCTTCTCAAACAATTCCTTGAAGCTACAGGATCACCAGATGTTTACCACTGAATAGCAATGATTTCTATCTTTGCCAGTGTTTACCACAGAATAGCAATGATTTCTCTTTTCCAACTTTGCTTATCCATTTTCTCACCACTAGTCTACAAGTCCACTGACACATATTTTAAATTTTATTATGTCTGTAGCCCATATCAAGGTACACATTACTATATCATTTAGATTGTCTAATTGCTACAAGAAAGTATCAAGATGTATACAGGATCCCACATGATAAGAAAGGGGTTGGTAGGGCAGCTTACCTATGTGTAATCATTAATGGGTAAAGACTGTCCAAGGCTCTGCCACTATCTGTTGTCTTCAACACATGACTTCTAAGTTTTTCTCAAACTCATCTGCATTGCAATAAGCCCAAAGAAAAAATGGCATAATGGACTATGTGTGGAAATTATTGTGAGCCAGAACCAGAAAGAATTCCCATTATTTTACTGTTCAAACTCCATTGACTTGAACTCAGTTCCATGTTTATATTTGACTACATCAAAAGTTGGAAAATTCTGGGTTTACTGCCAGGAAGTAAATGCTGGGAAGAAAAAAAAATTATATTACAGTGAACCACTTTTAACATTGAAGGACATTAAGAAAACTTGTTGTCAGAGGTAGACCATGCACAGATTTTAGAAAAGTGTTAGAAGGCTTGACCATTTTCATGTGAAGCAAATATCCTCTAGATCCCTGGAAGTAATGAAATGTGCTTTTAAGAAATTTTGAGAAAGATGGAAGTAAAAATTAAATAATCGGATAAAAATAAAATGTAGCAATTAACATGCTCAGATAATTTTATAGTTTTATTCACCATTTTAATACTGAGACGCACAGGTTCAATAAAGCTCAACTTGAAGAAATTGCAAAGAATCTTGATGAATTCAGGTCTTTGTTGACACAAATTTCCTTTTGCTTGTTAAAATGAGCCACACAATATCTCTTTCTGCTACATGTCCACTCTGAGTCTTGAGTAAGCTGTCATCAAAATACATTGTTGAAATTAAATAAAGGCTCAGCTTGCATGCAAGTTGCTAAGTATCACTACAAATTTCAAGTTCTTATTAAAACTAATCACAGTTTTCTTTGTAAATTCACTATTATGTAAAATTAAAGTTTTTAAAAATTCTATAACATTTTGATTTATTTTATCATGCTTTTCAGAAATATGGATATTGGTTTTTATATACAAATATAATGAGGCAATTTTTATTTATAGTCTTTTCTGTGAAATATATAAATTCTAAGGCAATAAAATAAGCAAAAATATCTGTACATGTTAAATTACTTTTTTCTGAAGAGATGATTTATGCCTTTAAATATGTATATTTTCAAAAACATTCAAGAAGTCAAAATAGCTGAAAATCACTGATCTATATTTCTTCCAGGTTTTGTGATTTTAACTAAAATTTATTTCTAAGAATATATTTATTTTAGTGTTGCTGCCTCATTTAAAAATATATAAAGTAGATGGAAGTAATTTAATATCAGCAGACTTTGTATATATTATGATTTCTATGAAATTCTTAAGCATTGTTTTCCTAGAATGTATTTTCTAGCCACCCTGTACAGCACAAAATTTAACACATGATCTCATGTCCATTTTGTTCTATGTCCTTCTGTCTTCTTTTCTTATAATTTTGTAGTTCCCCAGTGTTCGGTGATCACAATATCTCCTTTGACCTTGAAGAAACATAAAAAAGTCTTGTAGACTCTATCTTTTTTTTTTTTTGCATTCTTTCTTATGTGTGCTGTTCACTTTTATGTATTGAGGTACATTTTCTTTTCTTCTTTGCAGTTTGCTTTTGTCTGCAGTCTTGTTATTTCTTCTAAGGCCTCTCATTGAATTCCCTCTAAACCCATACTCTCTTCCTGCAGTGCTCTAATTCCCTAGTACTTCTGCTCCTTCATTGACTCCTGCTGTGCCCTCACTTTCTAGAGTGGCACTAGTTCCCTTCATGCAGTTTTTAGGATCTTCACTGAAATGTATACCCTAATATTTGGTTTGGTGCTGGAATCCTCCTAATACCGGCAAAGTGTCCATGCCTTAGAGGAGAAAGACAAGCTTCTTAGAAAACAGAATATAGAACCAAGGGTAAAAACAAATCCTTTAATTCAATGTAATTTATGACTTTCTAGATTTAAAAAAAATATTCCCCAGTCACTTAAGTATTACGGTGAATATATTCTCTGCAGTTATTGAGCTCAAATCAGAAGAAAAAAATGGACTTTCTTTTCATTTAAAACTTTCTATCCATTTCTTGTAGGTCACACTTTGGAAACCTCATGCCAACACTTCCTGGAATGATCTACATTGCCCTTCCCCCCTAGAGAGAGTACCCTTCCTTCTAGACTGACATTAAAATAATTTGTTCTGTGAGTCTTTCCTCAGGTCAATAAGCAGCATCCTCGATTATTTTTTGACCAGCATAATTCTTATACCTTCTTGTGAAATCCTCTGTGATATATAGTACATAAATGTCTTTGTTTTTGATGATTGTTTCTTTTAAGACAGTTTAAATGAGGGCACAAAACATAGCCTACGGAATTAGTAAATTGTATTATAGAGTAAAAGCATGCTTGCTGACTGTTTTCTTATGTTGATGCTTCTGGAATACTTTTGGATTTTTTCATTACCCACACTGTAGTGGATTGAATTATGTCATCCAAAAGATATGTCCAATTCCTAACACTTGAACTTCAAAATGTGACCTTATCTGGAATAAGGATCTTTGAAAATGTTACTAAAATAAATTTCTCAAGAAAAAATTATTCTGGATTAGGGTAGATCGTGAATCCAATTACCAGTGTCCTTATAAAAGACATAATATGAAAAAGAAACAGAGACACACGGGAAAGAATGGCATGTGAAGATGGAAGAAGAAATTGAAGTTATGCTGCCACAAACGGTAAATGCCAGGGCTAAAAGAAGCTGGAAGAGGAAGGGATGGATTTTCCTACAGAGCCTTCAAAGGGAAACTTGCCCTGCCAACTAAGAGGTCCATATCGTAGTATTGCACATGATTGAACTGCAGTTATCTTTTGAAATTTGTAGTTCTAGGATTTCATTGACCCCTGTGAATTTGAAATGTCATTTCCCTTTATTATAGATACTTTCTTGTATATTTTTGGTTACACTATTTCCTGTAATTTTCTTTCATGTAATTGAGTTTTATTTTATCTCATCTATAATATTTACCTTTTTATATTTTAGCATCTAGCATTAGAATGCATTTTATAATTTAGGTTTTTCATAACTGAAATAACAAATCTCATTTTTAATGGGTTCTTAATATAATACTGCATCCTTCTATAAAGGGAGTCTTAGATTGGCTGTATTATTGTGTCTAGATAGGGCAACGTCTAGACTTATCTGATTTTTGAAAACTTTTTTTTTTTACTTTTTGTATCCTTTTCCTTTACTCTCTGGAAAATTCCTCAATTTTTCTTTCAAGTTTTCTATTTGTTTCAAATTTTATTCAAATTCCTAGAATTCAAATTCCTTGAATTTTATTCAAATTCCTAGACTTCTGAATATTCTTTATCTGTTCTTTTAATTATGTTCTAGTCTTGTATTGGGTGTTGCATTGACTCTGTTTCCTCTTAACTTATTTTTAAATTTTTATTTATTTTAGAACTTCATGTTACCTTACTTAGCTGTGAATTCATTTTTATGTTGACTGGAATTTCTGTGCATGTTGTTAAAGCATATTACAGGAAGACTCTATTGTAAGACAAAGGTGGTAAATTGGCTTTATGTCTTTTATTTTTGTCTGGTTAATATTGCCCAGAGAATTTGCTTCCTCCATCCTTACTTTTGGAGATTCAAAGCTATCCACTAGGATTCTGGCACCTGAACCAGCTATGTAAGCATGAGCTTGCTTCCCCTGTTTATTTTGTTGTTTATTACTTAACGGTCCTCTTTTCAGCAAAAGTCTAATTTTTGGATTCAATTGTGCTCAGAAGCACTCAGTCTAATGGTATCATCCTTTAGCCTTTCCTATTAATAAATCCCTAAGAAACTGCTGTGAAAGAGTAGTATGAAACAATGTATCTGTTGACGTTTATGATTCTTCAACAAATTACTCTGTTTTTTAATATCTTCCTCATTTACATCTGCATTCAAATATACTTTTCACCCTAACGTTCTAAGTTTTTTTGATACATTTCAGCAGAATCGTTGGCTATGATGTAATTTGTCATTTATTTAACTGTTTTCTTTTAGGCCATGACTGTTTGCTTATAAGCGGTACTTAATATTTCAAACTTTACTTTGGAGGAGCCACTAAATAATTTTTAACCAGGTTGTGGAATAAGTTACTATGTATTTTATGTTCTGAAGAGAAATAATTTGACTATATTGTGAAGGTTGCATTATTAAAAAATGTGTAGATATAAACTGAATATCAATACTTTTTGATGCATATAAGGCCATCTTTCTTCCTACTTCATTATAAAAAACACCATTACTTGCCTTAATGTCAAATAACTTGCCTCTCGCAGGAAGTTTTTACCTCAGGAAAGTGTATGTGTGTGTGTGTGTGTGTGTGTGTGTGTGTGTGTGTGTGTGTGTGTGTGTTTCAGGAAGAGAGAGAGCTTAGGTTTATTTCCTTGAAGAGGTGTTAGTATTAGATTCCAAAGTGTTTTGAAAACACTAACAAAACAGTTTGCATTGTCAATAATTTAGAATTTTGAAAATAAAAAAAGATATGACATTAAAACATAGGTTTTTTTAAAAAGTTATTTTACTAAAAACTCAATTCTAAGAAGTCTGGTATAAAAATTATTAAGGAACACATTTTCAAATAATTAGATAACTCTCATTTGTAACTTTTTTTGTACATTAAAACAAATAGAATTTGAAATTATAAAGTTTGATATTTAAAGGAGATAATGTCAATTAAAGTATTTTTTGAAAATTTGAATTGACCAGTGAAGCATGTAGCAATAATGCCTTGTGTTACAATAGTCTGCTATAATGCTTTACAAAAAGTAAAAAAAAAAAAAGAAAGAAAATGTTAATAACAGGAAAATAATTTCAGAGGTCTTGTGATATGAATACCAAAGTTTTCTTCTGTTCATCAAAATGCCATGTCAGAAGTGAAGCAATTTAACAAAATATTTGAGAAAAAAATTTGCAATGACAAAGCAAAGTTTGAAAAAAATGACATTACCTAAAAATATGTTAATTATCTTTGAGACTCCAATTAATTACTTGATTTGTATTTATTTTATTTTTAGGAGGAGTAGGGGTAGCAAAAGTTTGTTTAAAGGATATAGTAGCTTATTCCATTTATCTATAAAATAAAAAAGTATAGAAACCATACTTGAGTAGTAAATGAAAGTAAGAATACTTTAGAAGGAAAATATTATATAAATTAAAAAAGGATATGCTTTATTAACTAACTGAAAATTTACAGAATACTTCACTGTAATTATTTTTTTATTATTATTATTTTTTTTTGAGTTGGAGTCTCACTCTGTCGCCCAGGCTGGAGTGCAGTGGCCGCTCTCGGCCACCGCAGCCTCGACCTGCTGGGCTCCTGCGATCCTTCCACCTCAGCCTTCCCATTAGCCGGAACTACAGGCATGCGCTACCACTCTGGCTGATTTTTTGATTTATTGTAAAATGTATATCTTAGTGCTGTGTAGTACATATGTATATATATACATACACACATATAGAGTATGTATGTATTTTAATCATATCTCTAGTTATGATTACTATGCTAATGGTTTTTAAGCATATTGATTTGGAGTAAGATTTAAAATCATAGCTTCACAACTTACTAGCTATGTGACTATGAACAGTGTGAGAAACTTCTTTCTACTTCAGTGTCTTTCTTTGGGAAAAAAAAATAATATTAGGTCTGTTCCATGGTTTGTTATGGGAAAGAACAAAATGAACATAAAAAACACTTAGGATAGTAAAGTCACAGTAGCTATGTCATAAATCATAGCCACAAACAAATTGTAAATTTTTGGAAAATATAGTTTAAATACAATACTTGTAAAGATTTACTTATAGACTTTGTGTTCTATTGTTGACATTCCAGTACCATTTTGGAATCTTCCTGAATTGCCTTGTCAGTTCACCTTCTTTATAGTAATCAGATTATTAGAATGTAAAAGTTATCAAAACTAAATGTTTTACATTCTAGAGGTTTTTATTTTTTTATTTTTATAAAGGAGGATTTATTAAGAAGACAGAAAAGCACCCAGAGTGGAAGGGAACCTGAGGGGGTTGTCCCACTTTAGAGGTTTTAAAGGCTAAAAGAAAGTCAAGTTTTGTTTTTTATGAGTTAGTAGAATAGTACCTTAAGAAACTGTATCTAAACTTACATTCTTAATATTCCTATTTAAATAAAAACAGACGAATTATGCGGTATCATGTGAAAAATAAATTGTAGGTGGTCTTAATTTATTTCATCAGATTTATAATAAAGTTTGGGAAAGAAGTGAAATTATATTTAAAATAACATAAATGACAGTATACAGTAAAACCACTCATGATTGCTTCAGACAGACTTTTCTTTTGAACAATCTGCTTAATCTATTATTTACAAAATAAAATTCTATTCTTGAATATGGCATAACTAAGAACGTCTTCACTCTCATGTGGTCTATTTACGATGACAAATGCATAGTCGTGGAAAGAAAGAAGGATAAATATAGGAGAAATCTTTATAAGCATAGAATGAAAATGCATAAATAATGCACTTATGTGTCAAACAATGAACTTGGTATTCTACATATATTATATATATTTCATCTTCATGTGTAAAACAAGAAATTCATATTTCACAGATAGTCAATACATTACATAAAATACCTCACAAATATCCTATCATTATTATGTAAGGACCATGACAATTTCCTTTCTATTGTTCGAATTTTAGCACTATGTTTTTGAGGAAAACAAGTAGTGCAGTTTTTTGCATGTTTTTACAACATGACACAGCATGAAGAATGTTTAATGCCACTGGCTAGTCTTCAAATACATGATTATTAGTGACTGTTTGGAATTCTATTTCCTCGTTTTTCTACATGCTTAAGATTTCTCTTTTTTTCCGTTTTAATTAATGCTGTGGCTATTTCTTATTACCTTACCAAACTTTTTCTGCAATCTAGTAATTTTCCTCTTCTGTTTAAAGAATATGGAAAATGGTTTAATATAAGAAAGAGGTGATAAAGTAAATCTCATAGTGAGATGATTCACCAACATTTCAGAGGAAACACAGAGTCTGGTTATTCTGAGAAAGATTGCATATCTTTTGTGCTAGTGCTAAGTTATTTTATACACTTCCTCACGTCATTCTTTTAGCATATACATATATATATATATATATATATATATATCTCTGTTTTCTTAGCTATCTTGGCTAAAGTCTTAACAATGAGGATAATACATACAAATATACTACATTTGTAGAGGTAGATATACCCCATGATAAATACTTTGAGTTAGCAAAACTAGTTAATTAACCAACACTGAATCCTTATTATGTAATATAACACCAGCAACTGAGTAGGTAGATATACAAGTATCAAGTTTCAGGCGAAACTTTGCTTTTTATCTTTGCAGATAGAGATTTGAGAGTTGTCAGCATATACTATATTTAAACACCAAGAGTGAGTCATAATCACATAATACTGCTGTTAGATCGAGAAAAGAACAAGACCAGGACAGTGTTCAGGAGACTCTAACACCGTGGTCTAAAGAGATAGAAACTACAGGAAAGGAAACTATGAAGGAGCAGCCAGTGAAGTGAGCAGAATTGTGGATAAGTGAGCATCCATAGAGGCCAACAGAAAAAAAAGCCTTTCAAAACAAAGACAGTGGCCAATTTCATTGAAAACTGCCGACAGGCCAAATGACATAAAATACAAAAGTAATCATTTGATTTGGGAACGTCAAAATCACTGATGTTCTTGGTATAGTATACTCCTTATTTAATGATATTAATTAAAACAAATCAACTTGGTAGATAAAGTATTTGTTACCGTTGAGGTTAATGGATAACAATAAAGGACTTGGACTTCAAACTTGCTAAGCATTTAATGTTGCAGCTCTAGTTGTATTGTCTTTTACTGTATCTCATAAAAGTTATTAATGTCATTAAAATATCTAGAAAAATACAACCAAGGTTTGACCCTTCATGTGGTTTGCTTAACATACTGTCTTCCTTTTATCAGAGCAGGGAATCAAAACCTTGAGTGTGTGACGATAATTGCTATAGATCATAGGCCTGGGAAAATTTCCAGACACATTCATTAAATTTTCCCTAATTCCCTTCCCTTCCCTTTGCTTCCCATTCCTCGCCTCTTTCCCCCTCCCTTCTCTTCCCTTTCCCTCCCTTCCCTTAGTTCCCTTATCTTTTTGTTCCTTACCTTCTTCTCTCTTATCCCGCTTTTCTCCCATTACCTGCATATACTTCTCACTTCCCTTTGATAAAATAGAATACAATGTAAGACTCCCTTTTCTCCCTTAACTTTCCAATCCCCCTGTGGTCTCTTATCGATTTCTGCATCTTTCACAGATTGAATACATATATCCAGAAATGAATGTCACTTTAAAATGTCTTTGTGAACTTGTCTGAGATATTTTATTTATATGGAATAATAGATTTTTTTCTCTTACCATGCAACTTCTGCATAAATACATGGGGAATTTCATAATCAGAACTTTCAAGACACAGGAGCAAATGTGTCAGAGATTAGGCTGATTCTACACATAAAAAGCAAGAACAAATACTTTTAGGTACCATGAGGCCCCTCCCAGTTATCCAAAATATAGCTGAATATCTGAGTGTATTTTTGTTTTCTTTCTGGAAATGATAAAGTAATAGGAGAAATAAATACTATCTTATTGTGCAATTCATAATTTGTTAGTAAACCTGAAATTCTTTCTACTAATATCAGATATTTCAGTTTCCATGTGTTGTACATGGTTTAAATTTTGTCTAACCTTTACAGTTGAGTGATGCATTTCAGCACTATGCAAATGTGGCAGAGAAAAATAGCACTGGAAATGAAAAGTAAAATAATTGTATTTACGTTTGGATCAATCTAGGATTTTATTTTACTTCTTATTTGCTTATAATTTAGTTATGAAAATGCAAGTTTTTGTAAGTAGCAAATCTAGCTGTGATAATATAACAATTTTTTTCCACCTGAGATCTAGCAAGTAGATTTTGCATGTGCACAGGAAAATACAATCTAATGAAAGTACTTAGATTTTCAAATCCTGAACCTCATTTGATAAATTATGTTAATAATATATTTTATTGTGAAACTCATAGTGACTGAGCTTTTCTTGAAGACAGTCTGAGATTTTCTTTTCAATATGTTTTAAAATTCTTGTAAATTCTTTTTATATTTTAAAGATGTGTGGCACAATTCAGGATTAGATACTTAAGTGGTCATCATACACTTAAAGTTTGGGCCTCCCTTTGGTCCTCACTTCACCTGGTTTGAGATCAGGAACACTTATTGTTGTATGTGCCAGCCTCCCGCTCCCCTGGTGGTTTCTCGCTACTGTCATTCCCTTTCTTATAGTATAACGATAACCGTTCAGGGTCTGCTTATGAGTGAGAACATGTAGTACTCAGTTCTTTGTTTCTGTGATAGATCACTATTATAGACTCTAAATTCAACCAAGTTGCTGCAAGGTCCATAATTTTTTCTTTCTTTATGGCTGTGTTGTATTCCATAGAGTATATGTATGACTTTTTTTTTTAATCCAGTACACTTTCAATATGAAGCACAGTCGGTTCCATGTTTTTGCTATTGAGAATAACGCTGCAATCAAAATGTGTGTGCAGGTATCTTTTTTATAGAATGATGTTAATTCCTCCGGGTATATTCCCGGAAGGGGGGTTGCTGGGTTGTATGGAAGGTCAAAATTTAGATCTTTTAGGAATTGCCACACTGTTTCCCACAGAGGTTGTACTAGTTTACACTCCCACCATCAGTGTAGAAGCATTCCCTGTTCCCTGCATCCTCTCCAGCATCTGCTGTTTTTTGAGTTATTGATGATGGTCAACCTGACTGAAGTTTGGTGATATCTCTGGAGTTTCATTTGCATTTCCTTGATGATTAGTGAGGCTGAAAACACTGCTCAAGGAAATCAAAGAACACACAAGCAAATGGAAAAATATTCCATGCTCATGAATTGAAAGAATCAACATTGTTAAGATGTCCATTGTACCAAAGGCAACCTACAGATTCAACACAATACCCATTAAATTACCAACATTATTGTTCTCAGACCTGGAAATGACAATACAGAAATTCATGTGGAAACATAAATGACCCAAAATAGCCAAAATAATGCTAAATAAAAGAAACAAAGAGGAGGGTATCACATTTCCAGACTTTAAATATTACTATAAGGCAACAGTAATCAAAACAGCCTGGTATTGGTACAAGAACAAGCTTACAGACCAATAGAATAGAATAGAGATTTCAGAAGCAAAACCTCAATTTCTCAACCTGTTCATCTTGGACAAAGCTTCCACCAACAACCACTGGGGAGAGGATAATTTATTCAGTAAATGGTGCTGGTCTAACTGGCTGACCACATGCAGAAGATTGAAACAGGATGCCTACCTATCACCATACACAAAAATCAACTCTAAATGGATCAAAGACCTAAACATAAAACCTCAAATTATAAGAATCTTAGAAAACACAGGAGACACCCTGATGGAAATTGGAATAGGCAACCAATTCCTGATCAAAACTCCAAATGTCCATGCCATAAGAGATAGGATAGGCAAGTGGAACTTCATCAGACTGAAAGCTTCTGCAAAGCAAAATGAATCATCAAGAGAGCAGGGAGACAGCTCACAGAATGAGAAAAAATATTTGCCAACTATTTATCTGACAAAGATCTAACATCCAGGATCTATAGTGTTGTCAAATGTAATTGCGGTTTTTGCAAGTTGAAATTTGCCACATATATTGGAATGCATTCTTAATATATGTGGTTATATTATACATCATTTTAATGAACATTTCTCATTTGATTTTTTTCTAATTCCTTATTACTTGCTGTTTATTTTACATTTATTTAGACTATGGAAATGATGTTAGAGAAAAAAGCAAATTTGAGTGATTTTCTTATTCGAGTTCAACATGGGTCATAAAACAGCAGAGACAGCTGCAACATCAGCAATGCATTTGGCCCAGGAACTGCCAATGAATGTACAGTGCAGTGGTGGTTCAAGAAGTTTTGCAAAGGAGATTAGAGCCTTGAAAATGAGGAGCATAGTGGCTGGCCATTGGAAGTTGACAACAACTAATTGAGAGCAATCATTGAAACTGGTCCTCTTACTACTACGCAAGAAGTTGCCCAAGAACTCAACATTGACCATTCTATGGTTGTTCAGCATTTGAAGCAAATTGGAAAGGTGAAAAAATTCAGTAAGTGTTTGCCTCATGAGCTGACCTAAAATCAAAAAATTCATCATTTTGAAGTTTTGTCTTCTCTTCTTCTACTTAACAACAATGAACCATTTCTCAATCAGATTGTGACATGTGATTAAAAGTGAATTTTATACAACAACCACCTCAGTGGTTGGACCAAGAAACTCCAAAGCATGTCCCAAAGTCAAACTTGCAGCCAAAAAAGGTCATGGTCACTATTTGGTGGTCTGCTGCTGGTCTGATTCACTACAGCTTTCTGAAACCATTACATCTGAGAAGTATGCTCAGCAGATCATTGAGATGCACTGAAAACTGCAATGTCTGCAGCTGGAATTGGTCAACAGAAAGGGCCCAATTCTTCATGACAATGCCCAACTACATGTCGTACAACCAGTGCTTCAGAAGTTGAACAAATTGGACCACAAAGTTTTACCTTATCTGCTACATTCACCTGACCTCTTACCAACCAACTACCACTTCATCAAGCATCTCAACTACTTTTTGCTGGGAAAACACTTCCACAACCAGCATGATGCAGAACATGCTTTCCAGGAGTTCATCGAATCCTGAAATACAGATTTTTAAACTACAGAAATAAACAAACTTATTTGTCATTGGCAACAATGTGTTGATTGTAATGGTTCTGATTTTGATTAATCAAGATGTGGTTGAGCCTTGCCATAATGATTGAAAGTTCACAATCCAAAACCGCAATCATTTTTGCACCAACCTAATACAAAGTACTCAAACATGTTGAAAGGAAAAACAAAAACAAACAGCCCTATCAAAAAGTGGGCAAAAAATATGAATATACACTTCTCAAAAGAAGACATACAAACAGCCAACAGATACAACATTTGAGACTTTCATAGAAGTAGTTGCATTATTTCCCAGCGTACAAAATTCTAAGAAATGACAACAGAGCTAAATTATGTTAAGATTCTGGGTCACTCTGTCAAACTTTGGAATTAATGGCTTCCAGAGGTAACAGACAGAATAATCAAGATCTTGACAAATATAACTCTATATCTATAATGCCATAAGTCTATCTATATCTATAATGCCATAAGTCTATGCTATAACTTCAGCAGAGGTATAACAGGTAGAAAAGAGTACTACTTTTTTTTAATAAAAGAACATAATAATAAACTTTATGTAAAAATATCTTTCTAAAAATGCAAACATACACCTTAAAGCTAGCCAATGTTTTCATCATATTTTGAAATTTTTTCTAGATTTAAATTATATTCTATCTTTTTAGCTTGAACATGTTAGTTTTATTTCAAGCGATTCATCCAAGTATGTTGACTTTCTTTCCAATGTTCTTAGGAACTTGCTATGAGACAGTCTAACATGTGTGAAGTACTAATTTTAAGTAAGATTCTAACTGTAAGTAAGATTCATGACATATATGTTCATTTTTTTCATATTCTAGAAACTAGCCAAAGGAAGATCAATAGATAAGATCATTTAAGACAGATAGCATGTTAAACCTTCCAATCTTTCTGTAACTACACAAATAAACGAATGTATATTTACTTATTCAGTCAATAGCTATTCTTCAAGTATATATCATATGTAAGGCACTTTTCAAAAACTCATGTATTGAATTTAACTCAATGGAAAAAGTGACTGTTTTCGTGGAGTTTACATTCATGGTAGAGGAATTATACAAGACAATATGAAATATTTCTGATAAACAAAAGTTCTAAAAGGGAAAGGAAAGCAGTAAGATGACAAACACTGATGATGAGAAAATGTCAAATGTCACCTAGAATGAAGAGCAACGAGAATCCTCATTCACTGTCAGTGAGTACAAGCTGGTAGAGTCATTTAGAAAATTGTTAGGCATTCTTTACTGAAGCTGAGCATTGCAAGTCCTATGATCCAATAATTTCATTCCTAGAGATATTTCCAACAGAAATATGTTTACCAAAAGATATAGAGCAAAATAATCATAGCATCACTACATTTAACAGGGCTTCAAAGAAAATAAACAAATGTCCATCAACAATATAATAGATAAACAAATTAGCTATTCACACCAGGGAATATTATCCAATGATGAGAATAAATGATCAATAATAACTGTATGACCCACAGGAGAACATAATGGAAGATTTCATTTGCATAAAGTCTTAAAGTAGTTCAGACTAATCTACTTTGGCAAATGACAGGAGAGTATCATTTTGGAGATGGCAAACACTGACAGCACAGAGAATGGTGACAATATTGTCCTGTTGATAACATTTGGTTTCTTGATTTGGATGCTGGTTTCCTGAGGTGGGTTCTTTATTTCACTCTGGCCATGACCTTGTCTCAAGTTAGTGTTTTGCTTCCTTTCATGGTATATCTGTCAATACTTTCATTTTTCTAAGTAGTGTAGCAGTGGGTTATAAAATGTCTCCTCTTTATAAAGTTTTAGGAAATGATTTAATCTCATTAATTTTCACAGCAGGAGGTAAATAGAAAGTGCTACTAAATAATGGAATAACTGAGATTCAATGAGATTACATGCTCAAAACTTAAATCAGTAGCATAAATAACAAAATTAATCTATGATCCTGGATTCTAGTTTATGTAAAACTTCCAGTAAAATCTGCTATGTAATATCTAGTCTGCAAAATCTGCTGACATATAAAAGTGTGTCAAACTATTACTGCCACAAGTGATCCTCATCACTTTTAATTTCAATCTTACATCAAATTATATTTGAAAAGTAAATCCCTTTTAAATACAAAAGTCCAAAAGTGAAACAATCTATCTACTGTTTTTGTAATAAGAGCAAAACTTTCTATAATATAAATGGTATTAGAGGACGTTTCTTTAATTCTTGCCAACAAAATTTTTCCTAACATTTCCCCTGGTTGAAAATATTCACATTATATGCCTATTGATATGAGCTTTTCCTCATTTTTTCTTTTATTTTGTTTCAAAAAGCGTATATGCCAAATCCAGTTCTTGTTAAACAAAAATTGTTTTGCTTTTCACGGTTAAATGTTTCTTATATCTAGAAATATTTAATGATTTAAATGCTTAGTAAAATAAAGTCAAATTAAGAGTACTCAAGATGATTGAAAATACATATGACTAAAATTAAAAGATGTTATGTTCCCAAAAAACTAAATTCATGCCAGTCATTATACAGGCAGATTTAAGGACATGTACATATATTGTTAAAGTCAGATTATACTTGAGGTGCTTTTTACAGTAAGTAAAAAAATCTGAAACTGTCTTTAACATGCCTATTGTGATTTTTAATAAAGCTTTAAAACAAAGTTTATTATAGTAAGAAGAGAGAAACAAAAGGGAAACATGCAAGAGTTGGCATGGGTGAGAGAAAACATCTGTGGTATTTTTACAATTGCAATTAATAGGTTATTTAAGACTTTATATGGGAAATGTTATTTATGTAAATATTGAAGTAATTTCTTATTGTCACAAAAAAGTCACAATCAGAATTTTGTAAAATTTAAGCTACAGATTTTGTATTTTAATACTCCTTGGACTGTGTACTGTGAAAAATAACTAGCAGATTAATATCAGGTTGTTCTGCTATCAACTGTACACATCTTTACCCTCCAACTCAGTTATGTACACTTTGACAGTAAGGGCTACATTTTACTCAAGTCTATATCTACCCACGATAAGTAATGGATAAGTATTTGCTGAATAAATAAATGTAAGGATGTATGAATGAATAAACATAAATAGACGTAAAATAGAATGATTTCTGATAAACAATACTTTCGCTAACTGGTTCCATACATTTTTAAAAGTGGATTCCCATATGATATCACAAGACATTTTGTCTTGCTTTATCCTCCCACCATTGTCCTAAATACCACAGACCATTAAATTAGATGTTCCCACAGTTACATCATAAACCAAAATAATATTCAACCAGATTAAATCTTCAAAAGTGCAAAAATTTAAGTATGTAAAATAGAACATAGATAAATATATATCTGATTTAGAAATGAGAAATAAAAATATAACGAATAACAAAGTAGTTCCAGAGAAATAGATCAATTACCTTAATTGTATTTAAGTGAAAGAAGCTCCATACTTCTCTACACTGTCAAATTTTATGAATGAATTTGGGAAATATGACTAGAAACATATATTACAGATCAAAGATTTCTATGCTTATGATTTACTATTATAAATTAATATGTGTAAAACTTGACGTTGACAGAAATATTGTTAAGGTACATGCATGAATAGAAAACCAAACTGTATAATAATAAAATCATTATTTTCTAAAATAAAAAGCAACATATCTCTATGTTCTTCTTCCCCCGAAGATGTGTCCATTAAGAATATTTGTTTGTTGCAACTTTTAGTCATCACATTGTGTCTTCAGTAGACTCTTCCTAAAATTTGGGGCCCTTGGAATATTGTTGGGAGCAGATATGATGTGGGGAACAGATGAACCCTGTCACTGTAGCAGGCCTTGAGTACCCCAAGTTCGTGGACAACAGTCTTGCTTGGAAGCTCTGTATTCTAGCCAAAGGCGGGCTGTGAGGGATGCAGCCTGCTACACGAAACGGTGTCTCAGAAGCCCACACACCCGGGTGCACATAGTACAGATAAAGTCTTAACTATAATAAAGCCTTAGCTACAAGAAGATAACCACAGAACAGCTTGCCTTTTAGGTAACAACATAATTCCGTTGCGGCTCCCTCACAGACCTTGAATCCCTTCCAACTTCCCTTGTGTTTGATTATAAAATAAACGTGCTGAGCTAGTTCAGGATCACTTCTCCTCCATCAGAGGAAAGTGTCCCACCTGGCCCTGGCTTTTCTTTATGTCTTTGTGGCTGTGTCTTTCTTAATCTCTTGCCACCCTCTCTGGAGACCCTCAAAACAACCGCGCGGACCACGACAGAATATAGTGACGTAGGATAACGTATTGTCATTTTAAGCATTTGGTCAACTCTAGTGAAAAAAACTTACAAAAATTGTTAGAACACGACACTGAAGAAGAGGATTAGTGGGAAAGTATAGAGCATAGAAGTCACCTTCCATGAAAAGCCCCTTGCAGAGACCATTTTAGGATCAGTATTAGACCTCTTCATCTCAGGCATGCTTTTGCAATGGTGGTGAATATTATCCAGAAGCAGGTGAAAATTGGTTTGGAATGGTGGAAAATCTTTAATATTACAGGTGTTTGTACCCTATAAAAGGATCACAGTACATATTCAGCATATGCAGCATAAATAGTATTAATGGATGGGAGTAAAAGGGTGTAATTAGTAAGAAGTATTTTTTAAGGGCAACTTCTTGGAGCAGTAATTAAAAAGGGTTGAGAAACACTTCATTCAGGGATGGCATCTCTGAAAAAACTAAAGATAAAAATCAAATTAAAAAGTGCCCTCTTACTACCTTAATACTTTTCACTTATTCTGTGTTGTGTGCCATAGTCTTATAGCACTACAATTTGATAAATTAGAAAGTAATAATTTAAAACTATGACTATAAATTTATAAATCAAATAAGTAATTAAAAGTTTAAGATGAATTGTATGTAAAGAAAAGCTATCATCATCCTTTATATGTATATAAAGGTTTATGTATGCATGCAAAATTAAAGAGCAAATGTCACCTAGAGGAATATGTAAAATCTACTGCATCAAATATATTACACTAAATGGTTCAATTGTATTGCAGTATGAAGAATAAAAATTTATTTTATGACAAATAAATATGGTATGTCAGTATTGGAAATCATAAGTTTTACTCAGTGCAAAGCAACAAATAAAACAATGGTCAATACCAAGAAACAAACACAGTAAAAGAATTCCCATCAGCTTCTTAATCTGAGAAAGGGCACCTATTGCCTTAGCATGTCACGCAGAGCTACATTTCCTGAGGGGAAGAAAACGTTGTCTGTTTACTTGCATGTTTGAAGTTGACATTGTCAAAAAGGAAACAAAATGTAGGCTTGACAATTTTGTGATTTTGCTATGAGACTAGGAAATCCATTTGTATGGATTACTAGACAGCATCTGGTGTATTGAAAACATTCTCTAGAAGATTGTAGCCATGAATATGATTGCATACATCTAGTAACCAAAGACCAGTGATTACTGTGAGTCCTGCAAACATATTAGTTAGGTATCTTTACTGTAAACTGGAAAATCCTACCTCTGATATCACTTAGTGAAAACAAGTTATAAAGAAAATTTTTAAAAACAAAATAAGGCAAATAAAGTTGTAGAAAACATCACAGGACATACATATGAACATATTAAATTTGTGATAGGGCATAAAGTCAATATATAAAATGTAACATGAATAGAAAAAAAGAGTTAGTGACGTGCAAGCAATAAATATTAGAAAGTGAATAATGTGAACAAACTTTTGTATTTTTTTGCTGCACTACTATAATCACACTGATTTTTTGTCCTTATTGCCATTTGGAATAATTTTTAGGAACTAGATTAGACATGCAGTGAATTGTTATTTTTTTCAATAATTGATAATTCATAAACCAATGTATTTGTCAATAAACATTACCAATTAAAGTAGTTAGTATTGATACAACATGATATCATATATGGGATTGCTATTTAAGTGTATTTATTTTAAATGGGCTGCTTTGGTTATGACTGTGGCCTAAGCATAATTTCCTGAGTTTTTTTTTTGTTTTTTTTTTCTACCAAACATTGTATAGTTGCACCACCAGTTTAAATAAATTAGGCTACTGGTGGAAATGTGGCAAAACCTAAGGCCATTTGCAGCCATGACTTTCACAGAGCAGAGATCACACAGAAATATACTTTTGTTTTAATGATGTAAGAAATATCTAGTCAGAGAGAAAAGGACTTTCTCACTTGAGGAACTTAGGGATAGAATACTCACTCAATTTCTCCCTGAATGCATTAGTATTTCTTTTCAGTGTACCCTTCATCTTAAGGAAGAAGGTTTTCTTATTTACTGGTGGCATAGTTTCTTCTGTGGTCACAAATACTTCCTGATTAAGAGCCCATCACAAAAAAATTTCTTAGAGTGAGTTGAATTTTTGTGGCCATGCTTATTGGTAAGAGGGTACCATGTAAAAATTATTTCAGATTAGCAACAAAATATAGGCATAAAATCTGTTTGATTTTAGTGAGAAAATATTGTCATGAAATACATTTTGAAGAAAATTGAGGAAATGTGAATATAAACTGAATATTTGATTATTTTGGAAATAATTTTTATTTTCTTTGGGTGATATTATTATTCTGTTACCGCATTGATAAAGAATATTTTCCTAATGCTTAGGACATGGAGTAAAGGCTAAGCATCTGATTGTCTACGACTTAATTTAATTTAATATAGCATACAAATACAAATTTGTATCTATATATGTAACTCTACCTAATTTTTTCTTTGCATTTATTAACATTTCTATATCTCTCACCTGTCTGTCTGTCTATCTATCTATCTATCTTACCAGAGTTTCCCAAAGTTGGCACTATGGTGGACATTTTGGACCAAATAATTATTTTTTCATTGGTGGTGGCAAAGTGTATTGTGCATTGAGGATGCAGAGCAGCGTTTCTGTCCTCTACCCACTAGAGATCTCTAGTACCTCTTCTATCAGGTGTGACAACCAAAACTGATTCCAGACATTGCTGAAATCACCCGCTTGAGAACCAATAAACCAGATATATATATTGAAATAGGAAAAAATATAAAATAATATGGCACATATAAAATGCTAAATTGTGTATCAGAATATATAAGTGCTCATTGTTAATTGCAGATTTGGGTACTTAGCTTCAATACATCACTCGCAAAATATACATTCTATTAGTTCTGTTTTCTCTGAAGAACCCAGATTAATACACAGTTGTGTCAAATATTCTATATTTATAGGCCATAAGAGTAATTGATTACAAAACTAAGACTATTAAATCTTCCTGATAAATTCAAGCTTTTATTACTATAGTAACTCTTTTTGCATCTGGTTTTACTTTGAAACTTCAGTATATTTTGTCTGATACAAACAGATATCCTGACTTCCCTATAGGTATATTAGTCATATCTATTTATATACCTTTACTTTAATATTCTTTATTTTGTTATGATTTAGGTATATCTATTAATATCAAATGAGAACTGTGTTTTTATTTTCTATTTATGCCAACAAATAAAGAACAAGATAAAGTTGTTAATCTTGATTAATAAGTTCAAATGTATTTAAGAAGAGCATTATGTCTCTCTTTTGCCTCATTTTTGTATTTTCGCTTTTCTTTTTTTTCTTATTTTCTTATTATTCATTTTCCTCTTTTGTTTTTCTTGTATCTAAGTTTTTTCATTGCATTCTTTTTCATATGGCTTTGAAGTTATAATCTCCACTCTATTTTTTTTGTTTTCATTTTATATAACAAATCCTAAACTTAATCATTATTAGTTTACTGCAATAAAGTGCTAGAAATATAAAATATCCTATTTTGATAAATTCTCCTAAATTATTTTATTTTAGTATTTTTATTCAAATAAAACATCATATATATTGTCTTGATGTTTATTTAACTGTGCTCACAAAATTGTAAATTATTTCCATACTATTTCTTTTTGTTTAAAACTTCAATCTCAGGTAATTTTTATTTCCTCTCAAATATACCCATTAGGATTTTCTTTTATGATAGTTAATTGGAAATAAGCTTTCCTTTTTTTTTTTGAGAGTGTACTCTGAATGTTTGTTGTTAATATATGGTGGCAATTATTTTAGGTCTTCACAATAAAATGTTTTCTACCTTTTATTTTTGCTGTTAAAAAAACTAGTAGAAAATTTGATTGTTGTATCATTTTTTGTAGATAATCTGCATTTTGCTCTCTAGCTTCTTTCAAAGTCTATGTATAACACTTAAAGGCCTAGCAATTTGTCTATAAAGAGTTCTATTTTATTTTAGAGTCTTATTTTCTTGTTAAGGAGCCATTGACTATTGGAATGTTTAAGCCATTCTAAAAAATTCTTTCAAAAACCTTTTGAAATATTGCTTCTAACTTTTATTATCTAATATCTATCTCTTAAAATCCAACTAACTATATCACAAATTTTATTTTGTTTTCCTCGATGTATCTTAACATATTTTCTTTTCTTTTCTTTTCTTTTCTTTTTTTTTCTTTTGAGTTGGAGGCTTACTCTGTCACCCAGGCTGGAATGCAGTGGCTTGCTCACTGCCACGGCAGCCTCGATCTGCTGGGCTCAGGCAGTCCTTCCGCCTCAGTCTTCCAAGTAGCTGGAACTACAGGCATGCACCCCCCATGCCCAGCTAATTGTTTGATTTACTGTAGAGATGAGTTCTTGCCAAGTTGCCCAGGTTCTTCACACTCACAGGTTCCACATTCATAATTAAACCAATCACAAATTGAAAATATTCAAAGAAAAAAAATACAAAATTACAATGCAAGAAAAATATACAAATAAAAATACAGTATAGCAAGTACTATACTGTATATATATATATTATCTGTTCTAAGTATTTTTTCATTTTTCTTGTTTTATTTATCCTTAAATTTGCACGGTCATGTTTTATAGGATGTGGCAAGAGTCACAAGGCAAAAATGACCACAAATTTGTCCCATCCAGGTATGTATGCCCTTTGTAACAGGACTTTCAGGAACCTCTTATCAAAGGTTGTAATTTATTTTTCCAGAATTTGAAACAGGGCTAGTCGTCTGACTTGTTTTGGCCAGTGAGGTATGAGCAAACATAATATAAGTGGAGTCTTTTCATGTCTCTCTGCCAGGTCTTGTTAAAATTTTGCCATCAAGTAAATAATTTCAAGATTATTTACTTCCACCGAAAATTATAAAGCACATTGGCCAGAGAAAGCCCTCATGATTAGAACCCCTACAGATTAAAACACTTCTCAGATGAACTGAAAAATGACTGCAGATGGGTGAGTAAACCCTGCAGAAAGGCCAGCAGAAGGACTCCCCAACTGAGCTCAGACAAAATTGCTGACCTACAAGTTCATAACTGATCACTCTTTTAAGTTACTACATTTTTCAGCACTTTGGCAGCAAAATTTAACTGATATAAGTCTTTTGTGTCTGTTTTAGTGTAATTTGCTTTTCCTCTATTTCTTTAAACAAAGTACTGTAGACATTTTAAATTTCATATCTGAGAATTTCAGAGTTCATCCTCTCAATACTTATTTGTAATAATCCACCGTTTTTTTGTTTTTGTTTTTTTTCCCCCCACTGCTGGTCTTTATTTATGATGGCATGTTCTACTTTTATGTTGTTCACTTTTCTGTTTGTATGTGTGTGTTTTGTTTTAAATTGTGAGCCCATATTCATTGAACTTTAACTGTAAAATGCATTGAAGTCAGATTAAAAAGTCAGTCCCCCAAAGAGGTTTATGTTTGCTTCTTCCAGTTAAGGCACTCCAAATAAAATTTTTAACTTGACATTTTTAAGAATCACAAGATGGCCATCATATCTTTATGAGTTACTTGGGGAAATATTTTATTTATTTGCTTGTTGTTTTTGTTTTTGTGTCCTCTCCTACTAATTGGAGGTAACTTACCCAGTTTTCTATTGCAAGTTACATCTATTTGTCATTAAAAATTATACTAAGAATGTTATATTAAGAGAAAGCTTGTTTATATGGGCATTGGTTACTAGACTCCCCACCTTGTGCAAGCACTAGGCCATATTTTCTATCCTCTATACTTTATACAGTCATCCAAACAGAATTTTACTGTTTCTTGGTTGATACAGACTAAGTGTTTATGTACCTTGAAAATTCACATGTTGCAGCCTTTCCCCAATTGTTAATATTTTAAGGTGGGCCCTTTTGGAAGTAATTAGTTCATGAGGTTGGAGCCCTCATGAAAGAAATTCGTATCCTTAAAATTAGTAATGTGAGTGAGTTGATCTGTCACCACCATGTGAGGATACAGTGAATAGGTAGCAGTCTACAATTTTGGAAGTGGGCCCTCACCCAACACAGGATATTCTGAATCCTTATTCTTAGACTTCTCATTTTCCAGAACTGTGAGACTTAAATGTTTGTTGTTTAAGCCACCCAGTCTATGATAGTTTTGTTTTAGAAGCACAAATTGACTAAGACATGAGGTAAGTAGAATGTCTGGTAAACACTGACTTGAGGATTGATTATCTCTTAGAATTCCTACTTTTGTAATGATTTTAGCTTCTATAAATTCCTTCTTTTCCAACAACATAAAGCTCCATTTAAATGTATTCATAGGATGATTGTTCATGATTTGTTTTCAACTTTATTGTCACTAATGAATAATTCATTCTGATATAATCTGCTTGGCTATCATTAGTATGATAGAAATTATTGATTTCTTCCATTACCTTTGCCTTCTCATTGATTATGTACATCAGGCTTTGTCTTGAGTCATATTATTTGGTTTAATGTATTTAGTTCACTTAGTTTGTTATATATTTGTGATCACTCAATGTACAAACTCATCAGACAACAATCTGTTATAAAAGCTTCAGCTGTTCCAAACTATGAGGCCATTCAGTTGCAATGATACTTGAAAAACCAACATTATAATCAATAATTTTATTTAATAACTTAGATAGAGAATTCTTCCCAAATATAAGAGAATAAGAATGAACAGAGAAGAGCTGAAGACACACATTAATTTATTTAACTATTTTACTTAGGGCTGGTCCTGCATTTAACAGTGTATATATTTCATTAAATAGAATATTACAAAATCAAATGCAATTAACTGAACTAATATGAAGGGACAAGATAAATGCTATATCCTAATAGAATTCCAATGCTAACAGCTTCAAGCCCCAGTTGTCTTATTTGTAGACTACAGCAAATAACATTAAACTAAAGAACCAACTAATGGATAATTAATGTTTCTTATTAAACTAGATGAAGGAAAATAACAATGTTAGTTGTTAGCAAGTCACTGGAGTGGAGGAAAATTAGAAACTTTGACAAGGATAATTTTTCTGGAGTTTTATTTTATAAAGATGGTGTATATAATTACCCAGGAGAATGGAATTTTGTCTACTATTGACTACAATTTTTCCTCTAATTTTATTTGAAAATACAGTTTAAGATTTAGGGTTGTTCTTGCAAATATATAGCAGACTGCACTCATGCTTTATACCTATGTGTTCATGTGTTCATAGTATACATTGAATTTCAGATTTTTTTTCATGATCTCATTAGAAAAGACTTTATAGTAATTCTGATTAAAGACAGATTTGTGGCATAATTTTACTCAAATAATTTATTGTTTTGTTTTATTTAACTTCAACTTTTGTAACTTTTTAAAAACATTATATTCTTTATAAAATTGTTTACATGACCAGACATAGAAAACTGAAGCTACTTCCACATTGTTTCTGAGAATCTACGAATTGCATAATTATATATGATGCAGCAGAAAATTGAGAATGTTCTAGAAGCAGGTCAAAATGTTTTGGTGTTGGTAGATTCTCCAGGTTTATCGTTTAGGACTGACCTTATAATCCACATTAAATAAAATGAAACACTACCCAAGAAAGTAGCTGAATGCTAGCTGATTCTTGCTTTCATTCATTCTCCCAATCTTCTGGACGTTATGGAGAAAGGTGCAGGAAAAAAGGGAGATGATTTCTTCTCTAGACAACATGAATGCTTACAGAATAAAGTTTTTATGTTTCATCGTGTGCGTGTGTGTGTGTGTAGAGAGAGAGAGAAGGAGAGAGAAACAGCCACAAAGTTAGTTATCTTTAAATGATTTTAAAAATTATCTTAAAAGCTATTTATTGTAAAAGCACTATTTTATATATATTGCATGTTTATATATACAGAGAGATATGAGTAAATACATATATTCATATATGCACATACACAAATTATATATAACCTTCAAGCCTTTATTTTATTTTATTTATTTTATTTTTTTTTGAGTTGGAGTCTCACTCTGTCGCCCAGACTGGAGGGCAGTGGCCGCTCCCGGCCCCCGCAGCCTGGACCTGCCGGGCTCCTGGCCATCCTTCCGCCTCCGCCTTCCGAGTAGCCGGAATCACAGGCATGCGCTACCATGCCCGGCTGATTTTTTGATTTATTGTAGAGATGAGGTCTCGCTGCCCAGGCGGGTCTCGAACCCGCGGGCTCAGGCAATCCACTCACCTCAGCCTCCCAAAGGCGCAGGATTACAAGCTGAGCCACCGAGCCCGGCTTCCTTCAAGCCTTTATTTACTCCATTCAAATGTTGTTTTTCCTATGTAGATTCAAGTTTCCGATGTTATCTTTGTTTGGCCAATAGAAATTTAATGTATTATGTAGGGTACGTTTTTTAGTTTATATTCTGTTGCTATAACAATACCAAAGACTGGGTAATTTATAAAGAAAATAAATGTATATCTTATTCTTTTGGAGGCTGTGACACTCAAGGCCTGGAAGCTGCATTTAGCAAGAACCTTCTTGTTAACTAGGACTTTCTGCAGAGTCTCAAAATGGCACACGGCATCAGAAGAGAAGAGGATTCGTGAGAGAAAGCCAACTTGGTTTCTGTAACAGACCCACTCACTTGATAATGAACTTATTTTCATGATAACCCATTTATCCATTAACCCATTAATCCTAATCCATAAATAAATCAATCCACTCATGAAGGCAGAGCTGTGGTGATACAAACTTCTCTAACAGCCCAATCTCTTAATATTATTACATTGAAGATTTAAGTTTCAACATGAGTTTTATAGAAAACAACTATTCAAAACATAGCAACAGGACTGCCAGGAATAAATTTCTTCAAGTTTTGTCTGAGAAAGTCTCTACTTCTTCACCATTGAAGAATATATTTTCTAGATGTAAATTTCTTGATTGACAAATTTACTTTTTCATCAGTAATCCATTAATCTTGTTTGCATTTTTGATAAGAATTCTTTCATAATTCTTATTTATGTTCAATGTAGGTAAAGGATTTTTCCTCCCATGTCAGAGATCTTGAATATTTCTTTCTATCTTCAGTTTCTGCAGTTTTAATATAATATACCTTAGGGTGATTTATGGTTTTTGTTATGTGCTATTTGTTCAGAGATTCTTGAATCTGTGATTTAGTGTCAGTAGCAAATTTTTGAAAATTTTCAGTCATTATTTTCTTAATACTTCTTGTCTTTTGTGCTCTTTTTCCTTTTGTTGCACAGGGATTCTAATTACATACTTGTTCTTCCATTTTATATTATTGCATAGCCCCTGGGTGGTCTGTTCTTTTCTTCGTTTTACTCATTTTTTTTTTTTTTTTTTTTTTGAATTGGAGTCTCCCTCACCCGCCCAAACTGGAGTGGCATGATCAATCCCAACAATCCTTATCAAAGGAGATGAGCTGGAGCTATCAGTCTTCTGATTTCTAACAATAGTACAAGTTTAGAAAATGCGAAACAGCCTAAATTGGAACAAGAATAAGTAGATAGGCCAAAGGATCATGAAAGAAAATGAAATCCTCAATTCTCAGCCAACTCTTCTTTGAAAAATCCTCCAAGGCCCAC